>NW_006399793.1:17852216-17892119 GCF_000299155.1 Elephantulus edwardii
TCTTTAATTATAATATATCTTTAATTATAATATATATAATTATAAAATTGAGTGGAGAATAAAGGACAAAAGAGCAGATCTGAAGAAATACAATATAGAATTAGTAAATTAGAAGATAAAGTTATTAATACTAATTTGTTAGGGGAACAACAAGAAAAAAGAAAAGGAAATGAAGAAAAATGAATAGAAATATGTCAATTGGTATGCTGTCAATTCCTGGAACCTTGTATTTTGACAGTTCTTTCAGAACAGGTTGAACTTCTATTCATAAAAGGAATGGTTAGAATCTGATAAATTTAGACTTAACTTAAAAAATATCCTAAGGTGCAACTGATTCAGGCAATGATCTTTCTGATTACTTGCTATGTATCTAAGAGATGAACAATAACTAAAGATGACAGAAAAAGAACTGACACATTTGAACTGTGGTGTTGGAGAAGAGCACTGAACATCCCATGGACAGCTGAGAGAATGAACAGATAGGTTTTCTACAGGGTGCAGCTCTTTGGAGGCAAGAATGATGAGGCTTCACCTCACACACTTTAGACATGTGGCTAGGAGGGGCCATTCCTTGGAGAAGGACATGATTCTGGGAAGGGTAGAGGGTTGGCGAAGAAGAGGAAGACTTTCAAGTAGGTGGACTGGCATTTTAGAGGGTTCTAAATGTATAGACAACAAAGGCACATATTTAACACTGAAACCCCTCTTCAAGATGTATGATCTCATAAACTTGGCCATTTCTAAGTACAAATTTCAAATAAGGAGGTCAAACCACAGTTTTCTGTAGACACTGTTTGTCTCCAAGTCAGTGATATGAATGCAGAATTTCTTTAGAAGTGACAGAAAAGTACAAAATGGAGCCTCTCAGCACAAGGAAGGTTTTTGACCCTCCCTGTATAATGCATCAGACTGTTAACTAGGAGATTGGCAATTCAATCCTTCTGGTGCTCCTCGGGGATATATTGACAATCTACTTCGATTTACAATCTTAGAAACCTGGCAGAGGGTCACTATAAATCAGAATCTATTCCGTAACCGCAATTGTGAATGTGTGTGAATATTAACCAGCAGTTTTTGTCATATCAAGAGTCTTAGTTTTGGAATGCACTTTATAAAAGAATATATCACTGTTTTTCATCCCATTATATGTGAGTTGACAATTTTTACAGTTGTGGACTCTAAATTAATGTGAAAGCTTAATCTCGTCAAATTATTCTGCACATTGTTAGAAAGAAAGGATTAAACAGACCATAAAAGTGGGTTTAATACACAGAAATATATACCCATTTTATGTTATATTGTATTTAATACAACTTTCCTGAAAGAATGTGTTCATTCCCCTGCTTTTCCAAGAATGTCTGTATTCTTACACCCTGGCCTTGCCTGGACTAGCTGTTGATCTATCTCTAGTTATACTTCTCTCATAAAGCAGTTTCCTCCTAATTTTTACAAAGCTGGCCTTGCCTGGACTAGCTGTTGATCTATCTCTAGTTATACTTCTCTCATAAAGCAGTTTCCTCCTAATTTTTACAAAGCCCCACCACTAGGTTTTTTAAGTATTTGCTTCTTGTAAATACTTATTCTCCTGTTATTTTGTCTCTTTAGTATGCTTAGAGGCGGTGTAGCCTGATACTATTGCTCTGGAATATAGGAGTTGTGCTCCTAAGCCAAAGGTTGCTTGTCCCTAGAGGTCTAATTCAGCAATAGCCTTGAGAGAGAATGATGAGTAATCTCCTTCTGTGCAATTTACAGCCTAACAAACTCAGTGAAAGGTCAGTTAGAAGTCTCTTCCATTTCAGAGACACTGAATCTTTCAATATACTGAGAATAATTCATTTTAGATAAGTCTTTTCTAAATAGCTTAAACTGAATTGTGTTTCCTGATGCACTGACAACCCAAAGGGAAGCAATATGAGTCTACCAACTGTTCTATGGGGTAAAGGTGGGCAATATCTTTCCGTGTGATTTACAGCCTCTGTAAATCCACTGGAGGGTCAGCTCTGAGTCAGTGTCTGAGTTGGTGGAAATGAAAGAGATAGAGAAAGAGAGATACATTCCTCATATTTCCCCCTAGCTCGATAAGTCACAAGAACTGAAGTTTCAGATGTATTAATGCGAAAAGTTGACTTTAGCTTGCTAGTTACTCTTGGAGTTTCTGTCTTCACTTTGGGGTATTTTTTGTTTTGTTTTGTTTTTTTGTTTGGTTGTTCGGGTTTTGTGTAGTTTTTGGTTTTTTTTTTGCCATACATATATCTTACTAGATTTTCAGGTCATCAATGCATTAAAATAAAAATTTAATATATATTTTAGCATGAAAGTCTGCTAGTGTGTCCATAATAACTTATATTCCCAAATATAAATGTTACATTTTTACAGAAAAGTTTTGTTAGTACAAAAATAGGTTTGCAATGTTGAATATGGATTTCCCACAAGTTTTTGTAGTATGCCTAGCACAGTACAGTGCTTAGAAAAGCCAGCTGTATAAACACATCATTTGCTCAAGATTGTTGTTGTTATGTGCCGTCAAGTCACTTGCAACTCATAGTGACCCTATGTTCAATATCACTGAAACTTGCTCTATCCTTCTCCCTTTTACTGTCTCTGCCACACCTACCCTCATTACCACAGACACTGAATCAATCCATCTCATTAGGGGTCTTCCTCTCTTTCTCTCTCCTCTACCCTTCCAAGTATGATGTCACTCTCCAAATGGTACCTTTTTGCAACATGCCCAAAATATAGCAGATGAAGCCTCAGAATCCTTGTTCCAAGGAGCATCCTAGTTTCACTCTCTCTAGGACAATCCTTTAGGTTTTCCTGGCAGTCCATGGTTTATTCAGCACTCTTCTCCAGCCCCACAGCTCAAAGTCATCAATTCTCCTACTGAGATCCCTAGTCATCGTCCAGCTCTCTGACATACAGCAAGCACTTATGAAGACCATGACCTGGATTAAGTGCACCTTGGTCTCCAGACTGATATCGTTGTTTTAAAGTACTCTGGAGAGGTCCCTGATACCTAATTTCCCAATACAATTTGTCTTCTGATTTCCTGTCTTCTGGTATCAAGATTGTTAACAATCTCAATCTTGTCACCATTTTTCATACGTAATGCTGCCAATCAGCCCAGTGTTGAGACTTTGTTTTCTTGACGTTGAGCTTTAATCCATATTGAAGGCAGTAGTCCCTGACCTACAGCAAGCAATTTAGATCCTCCTCAGTTTCAGCAAGCAGGGTTGTGTCAACTGGATAATGAAGGTTGTTAATGAGTCTTCCTCCAATCCAAACACATTCCTCCTCATACAGACCGGCATTCAGAATGATCTGTTCTGCATATATATTGAAAAAGTATGAAAACAGGATACATCCCTGGCATACATACAGTGTTTTCTTGCTCTGTTCTGACCACTGCCTCCTGGTCCAAGTATAGGTTTTACATAAGTACAACCAAATGTTATAGGATTCCCATTCTTCTCAGAGTTAGCCACAGTTAGTTGTGATCCACACAGTCAAACGCCTTTACATCGTCAATGAAACACAGATAGGCAATCTTCTGGGACTCCCTGCTTTCAGCCAAGCTCCATCTAATATTAGCTATAATATTCCCACTATCATGGCCTCTCCTAAACTTAGCCTGCACATTTGGCAGTTCTCTGTGCATGTATTGCTCCAGCCATTGTTGGATATATTTTGCAGAATCTATTTACCATGGGTATTAATGATATTGTTTGATAATTTCCACAATCTTTTGGGTTCCCTTTCTTTGGAATGGGAACAAATATAGATTTATTCCAGTCAGTTGGCCAGGTAGTTGTCTTCCAGACTTCTCAGCACAACTTAGTGAGTGTGCCTAGGGCAGTATCTGATGGTTGAAATGTCTAAAACAAATAGTTATTATTTGAATGCTAATGGTCCAGAATAAGAGGTGCACAGCAAAGTGATCATGGGGTGGGGGTTGAGGTGGGGGAAGGAGGAAATTGTGCAACAATGAATGAATGGAAGTCTGAGTTTTCTATAAACTTTCATTAAAATGTATATAAAATAAAAGATAACGTGTTGTTATGTGCCATCAAGTCGCTGGCAACTCATAGCGACCATATGTACAACATTCCTAAACCCTGCTCTGTCCTGTGCCAATCGCACTGTCTCTGACACACCCACCCCCATTACCCCAGTCACTGAATCAATCCACCTCATAGAGGGTCTTCCCCTCCTGTGCTATCCCTTCACCCTACCAAACATGATGCCCCTCTCCAAGGACCAGTCCCTCCTTACAACATGTCCAAAGTATGTCAGACAGAGCCTCAAAATCCTTGCCTCCAAGGGGCAACCTGGTTTAACTCTCTCCAGGATTAACTTGCTTGTTTTCTTTGCAGTCCATGGTACACTCAATACTCTTCTCCAGTACCACAGCTCAAAGGCATCAATTCTCCTTCCATCCTCCCTAGTCATTGTCCAGCTCTCTGATGCATAACAAGTAATTGCGAAGACCATGGCCGATATCAGACACACCTTACTCTCCAGAGTGACATCATTGCTCTTCAGTACTTTGGAGAAATTCCTAGCAGCAGACTTTTCCATCGCAATACATCTTTTAATTTCCTGGCTTCTGGTGCCAAGAGTGTTGACTGTGGAGCCAAGCAAACTAAAGCTGTGAACAATCTCAATCTCTTCACCATCCATTCTGATGCTGCCAACTGGTCCAGTGGTGAGAATTTTTGTCTTCTTGACATTGAGGCTCAATCCATATTGGAGGCTGCAGTTCTTGACCCTCTGCAGCAAATGTTTCAGGTCCTCCTCAGTTTCAGCAAGCAGGGTTGTGTCATCTGTATAACGCAGATTGTTGCTAGATCTTCCACCAGTCCTGACCCCACATTTCTCCTTATTGATCCCAGCCTCCAGGATAATCTGTTCTGCATACAGGTTGAAAAAGATATGGAGATAAGACATATCCCTGTTGTATACCTTTCCCAATTTTGAACCATGCAGTGTCTTCTTGCTCTGTTCTGATGACTGCCTCTTAGTTCAAGTATAGGTTTTTCATTAGCACGATCAAGTGTTCTGGGATCACCATTCTTCTCAGAGTCAGCCACAGTTTGTTGTGATCCACACAAACACCTTTGCATAGTCAATGAAACACAGATAGACATTCCTCTGCTAATGATAACATAAAGAGGGGGGAAAGGGACAAAAGAGCAGATCTGAAGAAATAGAACATAGAATTAGTGAATTAGAGGACAAAGTTCTTAATACTAATCTGTTAGAAGAACACCAAGGGGTGGGGGAAATGATAGTTAAGGGGGAAAATATATGTCAATTGGAATGCCACCAATTTCTAGAGCCTTGTTTTTTAACAGTTCTTTCAGAGCTGTTTGAACTTCTTCCTATCATAAAAGAAATGGCTAGAAACTGATAAATTTAGATTTAACTAACAAAATAGACTAAGGTGCATCTGATTCAGGCTATAGTTTTTCCCGATTACTTGCTATGCATCTGTGAGATGGACAATGAACAAAGACAGAAAAAGAATTGACACCTTTTAGGTGTGGTGTTGGAGAAGAGCACTGAATATCCCATGGACAGATGAGAGAATGAACAGATATGTTTTCTACAGGGTGCAGCTGGAGCACTCTTTGGAGGCAAGAATGATGAGGCTTCACCATTCATACTTTGGACATGTGGCTAGGAAGTGCAAAGGAGGAAGGTTGGCAAAGAAGAGGAAGATCTTCAGGTGGATTGACATTTTAGAGGTTTTAAATGTATACCAGCAAAGTTACATATTTAACACTCAAACCCCTTTAAAAAGCTGTATGGTCTTAAACTTGGCCATTTGTAACTACAAATTTGAAATAAGGAAGTCATACCACAGTTTTCTGTAGACACTGTGTGTATCCAAGTCAGTGGTATAAAGCAGAATTTCTTCAGAAGTGACAGTCTATGTTGGATGACAGAAAATTACAAAATAGGGTCACTCAGCACAAGGAAGGGTTTTGACCATCCATGTATAATGTGCCAGGCCATTAACTAGGAGATTGGTAGTTCAAGTCCTTCAGGTGCTCCTAATCTAATTCACAGTCTCAGAAACCTGACGGAGGGTCACTGTGAATCAGGATCCACTCCGTAACCACAATTGTGAATGTGTGTGAATATTAACCAGCAGTTTCAGTCATATCAAGAGCCTTAGTTTTGAAATGAACTTTCTAAAATAATATGTCACTGTTTTAATCTGGTTATATGAAAGTTGACAATTTTTACAGTTGTGGACTCTAAATTAATGTGAAACCTTAATGGCATCAAATTATGTCTCCAAATTATCAGGAAGAAAGGATGAAATGGACTATGAAAAGTGGGTTTAATATACAGAAATAATATAATAACAATATAATATACAAAAATATACAGAAATATATTCCTATTATGTTATCTTATATTTAATACATCTTTTCTGAAAGAACATCTTCATTCACTTGCTTTTCCAAGGGTGTCTGTATTCTTTCATCTTGCCCTCACCAATACTAGCTGTTAATCTACCTCTAGTTATACTTGCTTCATAAAGCAATTTCCTCCCAATATTTACATAGCTCACCACTAGGTTTTAAGTATTTGCTTCTAATAGATATTTACTCCCCTGTTATTTTGTCTCTTTAGTATGCTTAATGGTTCTGTAGCCTGGTGCTGTAGCATTTGTAGTATAGGAGTTGTGCCCCTAATTCAAAGGTTGTGTGTCCCTAGAGGTCTACTTCAAGAGTAGCCTTGAGAGACAATGATGAGTAATTTCCTTCGGTGCAATTTACAGCCTCACAAACTCAGCCAAAAGTCTGTTCCATCTCAGTGACCTTGAGTTCTTTCAGTATACTTAGAGTCATTCATCTTAGATAAGTCTTTTCTAAATAGCTTTAACTGAATTTTGTTTCCTGATGCACTGCCAGCCCAAAGGGAAGTGGTCTGAGTCCACCAATTCCTCTGTGGGAGAATGATGGGTAATATCTTTCTGTGTGATTTACAGCCTCTGAAAAACCACTGGAGGATCAGCTATGAGTCAGTTTCTGACTTGACGGAAAAGAAAGAGACAGACATAATCCTCATATTTACCCTGTGCTCTCCAAGTCATAATAAAATGACGTTTCAGATGCTTTAATAGGGGAAATTTGACTTTAGCGTACTACTTACCCTAGGAGTTTCTGCCTTCACTGTTGTTGTTGTTGTTGTTGTCTATACATATTCCTTAGTAGATTTTCAGGTCATCAGTGCATTAAAACAAAATTTTAATATATGCCTTTTTAGCCATAAATTCAGGTAGGGAGCCCATAATAACCTATTTTCCCAAATAGAATTGTGTTACATTTTCACAGAAAAGGCTCTTTAGTAGAAAAATTGGTTTGCAATGTTGATTATGTAGTATTGATTTCTCACAAGTTTTTTTATGGGATTCCTAGCATTGTATAATGCTTAGAAAAGCCAGTTGGATAAACAGATCATCTGTTCCGTTTTAAAATAGAGATATTTTTCTATATTCATAGAAAAAAAATTGCTAGAAACTGATAAATTTATCCTTAACTTAAAAAATAGGCTAAGTCACTTCTCATTCAGGCCATGGTCTTTCTGATGACTCGCAATGTGTCTGAGAGCTGGACAATGAATAAGGATTACTGAAGAAGGCACCTTTGAGCTGTGGTGTGGGAGAAGAGCACTGAATGGTCCCATGGACAGGTGAGAGAAAGAACAGATATGTCTTCAACAGGGTGGAAAGAGCACTCTTAGAAGGGAGGAATGATGAGGCTTCACCTCACATACTTTGGGCATGTTGCTAGAAAGGGCTGTTCCTTGGAGAAGGACATGATGTTGGGAAGGGTGGAGGATTGGCGAAGAAGAGGAATATTTTCAAATTGGTGTACTGACGTGGTAACTGCTGCATTGGGTTCTTATGTGTCAGGAAGTGTGAAGATCTTATCGTTCTGGGTTCAGATCTTTTGTTCATAGGATCACTATGATTCATACTCAATTTGACAGCATGGCATATTAACAAAAATAACAAAAAAAAATAAAAAGCATTTTCTTTCTCTTTCACCCCACAATCCTCAATTTCTCGTTATAAATTCAATACTCCTTGCTAATTTTCTTCACCTTTACTCAGAAATCATCATCTTCTACTTCCTTAACAGATAAGATAGTGAAACTAGTTTTCTGTTCTGAGTACATGACTCAGTAATTATCACGTTTAGATCTTCACACACACCAACATATAAGTTGATGACTCTTGCCATTGGAGTAGACACATAAATGTCTTTCTTTTAATACAATATTTCAAGTTCATTACCTGGGAGGAGTTCCTTTTAACTTCACTTAAGATGTCCCTCTAGTAATATAAATCTCTGTTCTTTTACAAACCTCATTTTATAAACAGACACAATCAATTGTCTCTGGAAAGTAAAAAGGTTATTTAAGTGATATAATTTTTTAAAGAACTATTTCAATTATAAAAATATTTTCTAGTGAACCAAATTTCCTCCTCTTTAATCTCTATCTCTTAGGAAGAAAATAAAATATTCTTAAACCTCTAATGTAAAAGAGGCTGAGTTGGGTGCAGCCGGAGCACTCTCTGAAAGCAGGAATGATGAGGGGGCAAAAAAGTATTTTTTCCCTAAACGGAAAACAATTTTCTCCATAGTGTAAAGCAGCTGGCATGCGATTTTTCTTTTTTCTTTTTTTTTTTTTTATTGTCTTTCCATACGTGCCTCCTGGAGAGGGTTAAACCGGGTGTCTCCTTGGAGGCAAGGATTCTGAGGCTCCGTCTAACTTACTTCGGACATGTAGTGAGGAGAGACCGGTCCTTGGAGAGGGACATCATGCTTGGGAGGGTGGAGGGACGGCGCAGGAGAGGAAGGCCCTCTTTGAGGTGGATTGATTCAGTGACTGGGATAATTGGGATGGGAGTGTCAGAGACAGTGCGATTGGCACAGGACAGAGCGGAGTTTAGGGCTGTTGTACATAGGGTGGCTATGAGTCGCAGGCGACTCGACGGCACATAACAACAACAACAACATACGTGCCTCCAGTTGGAGAGTCAAAGATTAAAGGGAATATTCTTCGGAGGACAAGCAGAGATTTTCAGAGATAAATGGTAAATTGGTACAGAGTTGATAGGGATCAGAGTTTTCTTGAAGAAAATATTTGGCCTGGAAAAAAAAAAAAACAAAAACGGTGTAAATCCAGAAAGATCCCATGGTAATCAAGCCAAATGCAGTACCACTGGGTCACTTCCAATGGTGACTTTCCACTGGATTCCTGAGACTACATTTTTTAACACAGGAAGATTGCCCCTTTTTTCTGCCATCGATGAATGCAAAACACAAGAGCACCTTTTGATTAGCAGCACCTATAACACGCCACAGACTTAGCCACCAGAGCAGCTTAGTCAGGTCCTACCATGACTTAAATCATTCCGTGCTTGAATACTAGCAAGGCAGTGATGGTTCAGTGGTAGAAAGTTGTCTTCCATGCAGGAGATAAGGGAATTCTGATGTTAAGGAGTTGTAATGCTAAAGCAAAGGCAGGCAGTTCAAATCCACCAGCTGCTCTGTGGGGAGAAAGATAAGAAATCTCCTTCCAAGCTATTCATTGTCCCTGTGAACCTGCTGCTTTACTTCCAATTCACTAGTACACAAAAGCAGACAAGAAAGTAGTGTTGGCTTTCCAGTCAATGCACCGATACGCAGCCACCACCCATCTATCTGCCAGTGGGAGTATTCGTGTTGCTATGTTGCTGAATGGATTTTAGCAGAATACAGACAAAGAAGAAAAGCTTGATGTTCAAAATCAGCCAAAAGGAAATCCCTACAGATAACAGTCTGATCTTTGGTTCATCAAAGGGCTGTACTGGACCTAGAAGGATTTTGCTCCATGGAGTCAGCATGAGCCAGGCCCAGTTAACAACATGTGACAACATGCAAATTGTTGGTTACATTGTAGGTTGATGAGAGAGGTCTTGGATCACATGTAAATTTCTACATGTTCATTGTCATTCTAAGCTGTGCCTTATTGATCACTTACTCGCTCATTCATTGCCCTTCTCACAGTTAACACCCTCCAATGCATTTTCAGAAGTTATAAATCACACGGGAGGAAATCGTCTCCTTTCTCTCTCCGAGCAGCTGGTGATTCGAACCACTTGCCTTTGGGTTGGCAGTGCACCTCCCTTATCTATAGACAAAATTGTTATGACGCTACTAATCAAAGCACTGTCTTTCTGTTTTCTAATATATAGAACAGCATTATTAAGTAGAAAAACTATATTATTCTTCCAGTTTCCATTAACTGTTTTGTTGAGACGCTTTATTGTTTTGATTCTATAGGCAAAGGGAATGCTCCAACTCTGAATGCCTTCAAAAGGGCTATTTAAGAAGAAACCAAATAGATTTTTATCAAAATACATTTCCCTTTGTCCTATTGCCATTTTCCTCCCTAGATTCCACTATTTAAGATTCATTCATTTGCACTAATAAAAGCTAAGTAATTAAATTGAAATCCATTAGTCATGCTTCTGAGTTATCTTTTTTTTGTTTTTTTTTAAAAAAGCCATTCTTTTATATGAGAAAAGGGTTCTAAGAAGACAAAGACAGCTAGAGAGAAAGCTCTAATTGGAGGAGGGCTGTATTTTTTTTGAGGTCATATCAAGTCTACTCTAATTCTTAGTGAACTTAAATACAACAGAACTAAATGTCACCTGATTCTGCACCATCCTTACAGACTCCACTGTCCTCAAGCCCATTGTTGCAGCCAGTGTCAATCCATCTCACTGAGGGTTTTCTTCTCTTTTGCTGACTAAGTTTCTTAGCTTGATGACCAAGGAGTAATCCTTCCTGATAACATGTCCGAATTACGTCATTATCTCATCATCTTTGCATCTAAAAAACCACTCTAGCTGCCCTTCTCCCTAGACAAATGTAGTTGTTACATTTGCAGTCCTGGAAATCTTCAGTATTTTTGCCAATACCCCATTTCAAAGGCTATGTGGGGATTAGGGTGGGGAAAAGCTGTGATTCTAGAAGGAAGACAATAGAACTACTTTATTAAGAAGTTCTGGAGGACAGTGTATTTGACTTAATCTACTAGAGTGTTGTACACAGATTTTTTTTTGTCAATATTTGTCGATATTGTGATGCAGCACCTGGAAGTGGAAGAACAAAGCAAAGAATGGGTCCTAGGAGAATGCACAGGTTAGCCTACTTGCCAACTTTGCCTCTGGCTGGCCTTGTTCATATATGACTGCATGTCATCTCATCAATTAATTATTATGCATATGTCTTGCATGCTTGTTTAGATTGGCCCAATGTATTCCAAGTGCCTTAAAAGCAATGTTTTTGCTTCTGTTTGGGTTTTAGTTCTTCTTAGTGGTTTGCACGTGTGGACACTTCACCAGTAATACAGACTGGCTGACAGCCTTTTGCTGGCAGCTATCAACCAGAGGGAGGGAAAAAAAGCATGACTCAGCTGAGAGCCAGCCAAGAATTATAGTCAAGCATACTTCTTGGCATAAATATTACAAGACCTTTTCATGCTCAAAAATAAACAAAAATCTGAAGGACACATTTTCTGGGAATGCACCTTGGGCTCTATTTCAGCAGAGCTGTGAGAACGAAAGGAAAATAAAAACCAAACCAGAATTTTCAGAAGTGCAAATATCTCCCCAGAAAGAGCAAGTCAATAAGAAGTTCCAGCTAGAAATATTTTTTTTAAAAATGTCTTTTATGTCTTCTGACTTATATGAAAGAGAGTCTATGAAAGATTTCCATGAGCTGTAGTTGGATTTTCCATTACTTCCTGGCCTCCCAAGGGAAGATTAGTAGGCATTGGTTCCTACTCGAGGGGTTTCAAAGGCTGTAAATCATAACAGGAGTAAACAGAGTATCTTTCTTCTATGGAGCTGCTGGTAGAGTTGAACTGTTGGAGATGCAAAGCATTTTGGTTATAACTCCTTAAGAACTTTTGGTACATTAATTCATTTTATCCCTATGGTAAGTAACTCCATAAGGGGCAGGAAAAGAGGAGTACTTAACTTAGTTTGCAAAGGAGAAAAGGGAAACTAAGAAGATATATCTGAGAGAGAGACTCTCTCTCATATATATATCTCCTGTGTACTGGGCCACCAGAGCTTTCTCCACGGGGCCAATAGGTGGCATCATGATAGATAGAGAAAAGATTGAAATATAACTATTTCGTCTTGCTTGGATCCACAATCAACACCTTTGGCATCAACAGTTAGGAAATCAAAAGATGAGTTACAATAGGAAAACCTGCTGTTGAGGACCTCTCTAGAGTGCTAAAGTGTAAAAATTGTTGGTTTAGAAACTAAGGTTCACCTGATCCAAGCCATGGTCTTTTCAATTACTTGCTGTGCATTTAAAAGCTGGACAATAACTAAGGATTACAGAAGAAGAATCAATATCTTTGTGCTGTGGGCCTGGAGAAGAGTAATTGAACATACATGCCAAGGACTGCCAAGAGAACAACAGGTCTGTCCTAGAGAGAATTAAAGTTTCTCCTTGGAGGCAAGGATTATGAAACTCTGTCTTACACACTTTGGAAATGTTGCAGGAGGTGCCAATCCTTGGGGAAGGGTATCATGATTGGAAGGATGGAGATACAGTGCAGGAGAAGAAAAACCTGGATGAGAAGAATTGACACAATGACTGTGGCAATGGGGTCAGATATGTCAGAGACAGTGTGATTGGCTCAGAATAGGGCAGGGCTCAAGGTTAGAGCCATTGTTCATAGGATCACTATGAGTCACAGTTGACTTGATGGCACCTAAGAATAACACACATGTGTTGATTGTCCTGTGATCCTTAGATCTTTGCTTTCTTGCTATTAATATGTAATCCATAAAAGACAATAATCCTTTATCTACTCTATGAAGCATTCCATATCCTTCTCATTTTCAGCAAATAAAGCTGCCCATCTGCGCTATGCATACACACACACACATACACACGGAGAAACAAAAAACAATAACAAGGAGTGATCTAGAGGTAAGGAGTTGCATTGCCAACACAAAGGTACAGGATTTGAATTCATCAGCTTCTCTGGAGGAGAAAGATGGGCAATCTCTTACTTCTGTACAATTGAAGCCTCTAAAAGCCCACCATGGTCAGCTATGAGCTGGTTCTGACTCAGTAGCATATTTATTGTTGTTGTTTTTATGTTACATTGTTATGTGCCATCAAGTTGACTACAAATCAGTGACCCTATGAACAACAGCTTTGAGTCTTGCTCATTGCCACAGTCACTGTTTCAGTCTCATCCAGGGTCTTCCTCTCCTGTGTTGATCTTCTGCCCTTCTAGGCATGAGGTCCTATTCCAAGGACTGGTCCCTTTCAACAACATGATCAAAGTACATGAGGTAGACCTTCAAAATCTTTTCTTCCAACCTGGTTTCCTCTCTCCAGGACAGACCTATTTGTTCCCTTGGCAGTCCATAGTATATTCAATATTCTTCTCCAGCACTGCAAATCAAAGGCATCAATTTTTTTTCTGTCATCCTTATTCATCACCCAGCTCTCAGACACATAGCAAGAAATTGAAGAGCCTATGGCCTGGATCAGGTGCACCTTAGTCTCTAGACAGACATTGTTGCTCTTTAGCATTCTGAGCAATCCCTGATAGCAAGTTTTTCCAATGCAACTTTTGATTTCCTGATTGCTGGTATCAACTCTGTGTGTGTGTGTGTGTGTGTGTGTGTGTGTGTATGTATGTGTGTATGTGTGTGTTGTTGTTATATGCTGTCTAGTCACCTATGACTCATAGCAACCCTGTATACAACAGTTCTGAAGCTTGTTCTGTCCTGAGCCAGTCTCACTAACTCTGACACACTCACCCATTGCCCCAGTTACTGTATCAATTCATCTCATCTGGGGTTTTCCTCTCCTCTGCTGTCCCTCCAACTTTGAGAGCATTACATCCTTCTCTAATGACTGGTCCCTCCTGGCTACATGCCTGATATATGTGAGACAGAGCTTCAAAATCCTTGCCTCCAAGGAGAAACTTGAATTCACTGCCTCCAAGACAGGCATGTTAGTTTAATGTGTGTACACACACACACACACATATGAGGAGGATGGGCAAAGGAGAGAAAAACCATCAACCAGACAGTTTGGCATAGTGACTGCTGCAATGAGCTCAAGTACGTCAGAAATGATGAGGATGACACAGGATAAAACAGAGTTCAGACCTGTCGCTCACGGGGTCACCATGGATAAGGGTTGTTTGTTTAAAACTGCTTCCCTAGCTATTAACTTTAACTCTGCCATGTTAATGGGTTAGAGTATGCAAATAAGGTATGTTAGCCTATCCACAATGGCATTGGCTAATCTTACCATTAAATTGAGTGAATCCAGCAGCAGAATTTGAAAATCTCCCTACCAGAAAAGGAAAAACAACAGAATGTAGTGCATCCTTTTGGATTAGACTCTTGTGCCTCTGGGAGGCATACCAGGACCTTTGGGAGCATCTATCACAGCTAGCAGCAGAGAAGTAAAGATCTGACATGGAATGGAGCTGCCTTTGGGACTGTTACATCATGAAATTACAGCGAAGAGGTTTGTGGTTTTTTTTGTTTTTGTTTTTTTTTAAATAAGAATATTTAGCCCAAATTTGTTGGAAAATTATGACGGTATATGAGGGGTTAAGGGTGGAGAGCCATATTGGCAAGACTAAGAGCCTAAATAAAGCCTCAAGGCTGAAGGCTGAGGTGCCTGGGAGCACATTTTGAAAGGTATCTTAACTTCAGTGATTGTTTTCTGCTACTAACCTGAATTGTAGCATTTTTGTCATCCTAATTTGGTTCTGTAGGAAGCTCTGGTGGCCTAGTGGCAAGAAGTTGTACTGCAATCCCGAAGCGACGTTTGAGGTCACCAGCTGCTCTGTGGAATAAGGATGGGCAATCTTCTCCCATGTAATTAACTGCCTCTGAAAACCCACTAGAGGGTCAGCTATGAGTCAGTTCTGACTCAATGGTGCACAACAACAACAACATGGTTCTGTGTTCTGTGAGGCTTTTGCAATGGATATTAGACCTCGTAAAGTGTAAGACTGGTGTTAAGATGAGTAAAAAGAGGCACAAGAGCGTGAGGGAAATGTCTGACATCATGAGAATTGGTTACTTGATGGTCTGTCACCACAACATGCCATACTGAGCCAGCATCACTGACTGGACACATCTAATCCCATTGGCCCAGTCACATGTCAGTCCATCTCATTCAGAGTCTTCCTCTCCTGTGCTGTCCCTCCACCCTTCCAAGTATGATGTCCTTCTCCAAGGACTGGTCCTTCTTGACCACATGCCCAAAATTTGTGAAACAGAGCTTCGAAATCCTCGCCTCCAAGGAGAAATTTTATTTTACCCTAAGGCAGACCTATTTGTTCTCCTGATGGCCCATGACTCTTCTTTAGTACCATAGCTCAAAGGCATGATTTCTTCTTCTGTCATCCTTAATAGTTGTCCAGTGTTCTGATGCATGTCAGGTAATTGCAAAGATCATGGCCTGGATCAGGTGCACCTTAGTCTCTATCTAGACTGACATCATTGCTTGTTAGCACTTTCAACAACATCTTGCACTCTAGTTGTAACCAATTAATATCTGAGCCCCAATGGATTTCCAGAGACTGTAAATCTCTCGCATAGGAGATTATCTTTCTCTCTTGGAGCACTTGGTGGATTTGAACTGCTTGTCCTTGGATTGGCAGCACAATTCCTTATCCACTAGGCTACTGTTGTTGTGTACCGTAGAGTTGGTATCAACCATAGCTGATGGTTCAGCGGGTTTTCAGAATGACAGAAAATTGTCCATCCTCATCCCGTGCAGCAGCTGGTAGCCTCAAACAGCATGTCTTTGGGATTGAAGTGCAGCTTCTTGCCACTAGGACACCAAAGCTCCCAACTTGACTACTAGAGCACTCTGTATATGCTGATAGGTGTTGTTGTTCGGTGCTGTCAAGCAGACTTTGACTCACAGCCATGATGTGAACAACAGATTTGAATTTTTGTTCTGTCCTGTGCTATCCTAATGATCTCAAATACGCTTGAATCCATTGTTTCAGTCACTGTATCAATCCATCTTGTTGAGGTTCTTCCTCTCTTTCTCTGACCCTCTACTTTTTTTACTTTTCCCAGAGACTGGTCCCTTCTTATGACGTATTCAAAGTATGTGAGACAAAGTTTCACCATCCTTCCATCTCAGGACCACCCTGTTTGCATTTATTCTGTTGCAGACTTGCTTGTTCCTGTGGCGGTCCATGGAATGAATATGCCGTACTCTCCAAAGCCAACTCAAAACATCGATTCTTCTTCTGTTATTTTTACTCATTACTCAACTCTCAAATGAACAGGAAGCAATTGGAAAAACCTATAACTTAATCCAGTGCATTTTAAACAATATCTTTAAATGGACACTGTTGCTTTGTAACAATTTGGAGAGGTTACTGACTGCAGATTTTCCCAGTGCAGCATGTCTTTTGATTTCTTGACTGTTGCTCTCACGGATGTTGATTGTGGGTCTAAGTAAAAGGAATTTGTTGACAATTTCAAACTTTTCTCCATCTATCATGATGTTACCTATTGGTCAGGTGGTGAAGATTTATGCCTTCTTGATTTTGAGATTTTTTAAAAAAATTTTATTTTATTTTTATCATTTGTGTGTGTACCGTCAAATCAGATCTGACTGGTACAGGAGGAGATTGTCCTTCCTTCTCCAGCAAAGCATCTGGTGGATTTGAACCACACACCTCTGGGATTGCATTGATTTTTGAGGTTTAATCCATATTGAAAACTGCTGTCTTTGATCTTCTGCAGCAAATATTTCCAGTCCTCTTCTCTTTCAGCAAGCAAGGTTGTGTCATCTGCATAACATAGATTGTTGATGAGTGTTCTTCATAGAGTGAAGCTTCTCAAATTACTTATTCAGCATACAGATGGACTGTGTGGAGAAAGGATGCATGCCTGATGCACATTTCCCCGGATTTTAAAGCTTGCAGTGTTCCTTTGTTCTGTTTGGGCAATAGCTTCTTGGTTTATGTACAAGTTTCACATTATCATAATTAAGTGTTCTGGGATTCTTATTCTTTTCAAAATCATTCATAATTTGTTATGACCCATACAGTCAAAAGCCTCTGTGTAGTCAATAAAATAAAGACTAACTTCTTTCTAGAATTCTCTGCTTTCAGCAGAGATCTGCCTGACATCAGCAATGGTATCTCTTATTCCACTTCTGGCGTATCTCAGACTATTCTGAACCTAGCTTGAATTTATGGCAGTTCCTTGCTGATGTTTTTCATAATTTTCAGCAAGATTTTACTTGCATGTTATATTAATGACGTTGTTCAAAAATATCTGAATTCTATTGGATCACCTTTTCTTGGAATAGGAACAAATAGAGATCTCTTCTGGTCAGTTGACCAGGTAACTGTCTTCAATATTTCTTGTCATAGATTAGTTAGCTGAAACACTCTAATTAGAATTCTGTCAATTCCTAAAGTCTTGTTTTTGCCAATACCTTCAATACAGTTTTAATTTCTTCCTTCATTACCACTGGTTCTTCATCATATATTTCTTCTGAAATGGTTCAGTATCAATGAATTATTTTTGGTACAGTACTCTGTGTTTCACTGGACCAATTGACAGCATCAGGATGGATGATGAAGAGATTGAGATTGTTAACAAGTTTAGTCTGCTTGGCTCCACAGTCAACACGCTTGGCACCAGTAGCCAGGAAATTAGAAGATGTATTGTGACGGGAGAGTCTGCTGTTAGGTACCTCTCCAAAGTACTGAAGAGCAATAGTGTCTCTCTGGAGACCAAGGTGCATCTGATACAGGCCATGATCTTTGCAATCACTTGTTATGCATCAGAGAGTTGGACAATGACCAGAGAGGATAGAAGGAGAATTGATGCCTTTGAGCTGTGGTGCTGGAGAAGAGTATTGAGAATACCATGGACTGCTAGGAAAACTAACAGATTCATCCTGGAATGGGTTAAACTGGGTGGCTCCTTGGAGGCAAGGATTCTGAGGCTCAATCTAACATACTTTGGACATGTTGTAAGGAGAGAGCAGTCCTTGGAGAAGGACGTCATGCTTGGGAGGGTGGAAGGACAGCGCAGAAGGGGAAGGCCCTCTATGAGGTGTATTGATTCAGTGACTGGGGTAATGGGGATGGGAGTGTCAGAGACAGTGCGATTGGCACAGGGCAGAGCAGAGTTTAGGGCTGTTGTACATACGGTCTCTATGAGTCGCGAATGACTCGATGGCACATAACAACAACAACAACAACAACAACTCTGTGTTTACTTTGGTGTTGTTTACATGTTAAAAATGCTAACAGTTTCAGTTTTCTCAGCTCCACAGTCAGCACTAGCAGTCAGGAAATCAAAAGACAAATTGCACTGGGAATATCTGTTGTCAGGGACCTCTCCAGAGTACTGAGGAACAACAATGTCCGTCAAGAGAGTAAGGCATGCCTGATGCAGGCCATGGTCTTACTAATTATTTGCTATACATCAGAGAGCTGGATAATGACTAACGATGACTAAAGAATTGCTGCCTTTGAATTGCAGTGCTTGAGAAGAGTCTTGAACATTCCATGGACTGCCAAGAAAACAAACAGGTCTGTCTTAGAGAGAGTGAAACCAAGTTTCTCCTTGGAGGCAAGGATTTTGAAGCTCCATCTCATATAGTTCGGGTACATGCCAAGGATGAACCAGTCGTTAGAGAAGGACATCATGCTTGGAAAGTAGAGAAGAGGAAGACTTCAGATGAGATGGACTGACACAGTAACTGGGATAATGGGGTAGGTATATCGGAGTCAGTGAGACTGGCTCAGGACAGAGCATGGTTCAGAGTTACTGTGCACAGAGTCGTTAGGAGTCACAAGTGACTTGAAGACCCTTAACACTAATTCCATGTATTGTTACCATCTTCTTTTTATATCTGACATAATTCAATATTTTGCCCATAGAATCTTTCAGTATTGCAACTTCAAGGCTTGGATCCTTCTTCAGTTCTTTCAACTTGAGAAATGCGGAATATATGTTTCTCACTTGCTTTCAAGGATCTCTTTAAAGTACTAGAGAGGAAGAATTCCCATTTAAAGACTAAGGTGCACCTGATTAAGGCCATGGTATTTTTAATTACTTCATATGGATGTGACAGTTGGGCAGTGAATAAGGAAGACTGAAGAAAACTGATACCTTTGAATTGTAGTGTTGGCCAAGAATACTGGATACTATGAAATGTCAAAAGAAAAAACAAATCTGTTTTAAAAGAAGAGCAGCTGGAGTATTCCTTAGAAGCAAAAATGTGGGACTTGTTCTCTCCTACTTTGAGTATGCTGACAGGAATGGCCATCATGCTTAAGAAGGGTGAAGAGAAGGGTTGGCAATAAAGAAGACCTCAATTAAATAGTTTATACTGACACAGTGACTACAACCATGGGTTTAAGCCCTAATATTGGTGATGGTTATACCACTTGATGAACATAATTAATCCTCCTGCATTGTATGTGTACAAAGGGGGGAAATGCCAAGTATTTTATTCAATATCTTTTTATCACAATGAGAATATTAAAATAAATATGCTTAAAATTTTTAGTGGATTTGGTCGAACGTTCTTCTGGGTCGTATAGCCCTGCTGTGTCCACTTGCCATATAGAGGTAACTCGTGGTTGCTGTGAAGCTGAACACTGTGACACTCTGTCAAAAGCGATAATGGTTACCTATGGTGGACAGTGTTTGGTGGCGCTCCCCGATTAAAACAAGCTTGGATGCAAGAGTGGCATCCACTTCCGTAAATAGCTTGCCTCTGGAAACTCTATGAACTTGGAGAAAGGATGAAAGTCACGCAAGTGTTGAGGACTTCGTTCATAGTGTCGCTATGAGTCGCCTATGACTCAACAGAATTTAACAACAGCAACAACAACGATTATTTACCTATTATTTTGGTAGTGTAGTATTCCTTCTACATTCTGATAAGGAAAGTTGGTGGACCTTTGGTTAAGGCATTCAATTACCAACCAGAAGGTCAGAATTCTAAGCCACCAGCTACTGAGAGGGAGGAAAAATGTGATCTATAAAGACTGACAGCCTTGGAAAGCCTATGAGGCAATTCTACTCTGCCCTGCCGGGTGATTATCATGGCAGTGGATGTACTTTCTATTTATTATTTTTATTTGTCTGCCAAATTAGAAATACTATTTTCTAAAGTACACTTCCTCCTCCTTGTGAAACAAAAGAGGCAATCTTAAATTCACCACTTGAAAACTCTGCTTTATCTAAGAAGTGAATCAGTTTCATTTCCAGTGGATAAGCTTAGAAATGTAAGAAGTACAGTTCTGGCAAACAAGAAAGAAGTCTAATGGGGGATTTCTCAGAACAGTTTGCTTGCTCTTAACAAAGAAGGGGGGAAATGTTTCCATCACCCTCCAGTGCTGTAAGCACTTTTACACCACACAGCATTGGATTCCATGCTCACACAGAGTCACTGTAAAGAGAATGCCAAGTTAGGTTCTTGATAAGATTGCAGAGCTGTGACTGAAGATTGTCTTGTCTGTAGACTTATTGTTATATGAGATAATACATTTCAAAATTGTTTAAACCATTTTCACTGCTTTGTTGTTAGGTGCGGTTGAGTTGACTCTAACTCATAGCAATCTTATGAAAAACAGATCTGAACCTTTCCCTATCTCTTGCCATCCTACAGTCCCTGATATATTTGAGCCCATTGTTGCAGTTACTGTGTTGATTCATCTAATTGAGGGTCTTCCTTTCCTTTACCTACCCTTAACCTTTTCAAACATGATCTCTTTTTCCAAGGACAAGCCTTTCCTAACAACATGCCCAAATTATATGAGACCAAGTTTTACCATCCCTGCCCCATGGAGCACTCTGGCTGCATTTTCAACAGACATATTTATTTGTTCTTTTGGCAGTCTGTGGGATATCCCACACTCTTCTTCAAATTTTTGGTTTTCTAGTACAACCTAGAATATGATGTATCCTTCAGTCAATTCAGACCCACAGCAATCCTGTGCGCAACAGAACAAAACATTGCCCAATCTTGTATCCTTAACAGTTGTTGCTATGTTGGAGCCCATTATTGCACCCACTATATCAATCAACCTCATTGGGAGTCAGAGAGTCTCTCTCTCTCTCTGTCTCTCTCTCTTTCTTACATGGCCTTACTTTAGAAACATGAGGTCCAACTCTCAGGACTGGTTCCTCTGCATAACATGCTCAAATTATATGAGACAAAGTCTCTCCATCTTCACTACTGAGGAACAGTCTGACTGTATGTACTTTATCCAAGACAGATTTGTCTGTCCTTTTCCAGTCCATGGTAGTCCATAATTCAAGGCATCAATTGTTCTTCAGAGTCAAAAGTCTATGTCATTACTGTGATATCAGAACCAACTCATACCCCTCCAGTGGGTTATCAGAGGCAACAAATCACATGAGAGGAGCTTGCCCATCTTTCTCTTGTGGAGCAGCTGGTGGATTTGAAACACCTGCCTTTAGTTTAACGAGGCAACTTTCTAATCATTAGGCCATCAGAGCTCAATTCTTCTTAGATTTTCCATATTTATTGTGCAGCTTTCACAGCATATAAGGTAACTGAAACACTGGGTCAGGCACTAGCTTCGGTCAGGTACACTTAAGTCTTCAAAGTGACAGCTTTGTTATTTATCACTTTTAAGAGTTGCTTAACAGTAGATGTGTTATGTCAATAGAGACTGAAGGTAGATTCAATGAAAACTGAGTTCTTAACCATTTCAATCTCTTTTCTGTGAATCGTATTTGTGCATATTGGTCCAATTGTGAGGTTATTTGCTTTTTCATGTTGATGCCTAACTGCGTATTGAAGGCTTTAGTCTTTGATTTTCATCAGTAAGTTCTTCAAGTTCTCTTCGATTTCAGCAAGCAAGCAATGTTATCTGCATAGCACAAGTTGTTAGGGAGAATCCCTCCAATTTTGATGCTGAATTTTTCTTTATTTAGTCCAGTTTCTCTGATTATTTGCTCAGCAAATAGGTTGAATAAGTCTGATGAAAGAATGCAACCTGGGCACACACCTTGTTAAATTAAATGCATAATATCCCTTTGTGCTGAATGAACTACTACACATAATTGCCATTTCCTAGTAAAATTTTTACTTTACTTACCTGAGTTTTTTGCTTATGACGAGGCTCCATAAAGGGACTTTTGTGGTATAGTTTGTTAAGAGTTGGGCTGCTAACTGAACTCACCAGAAGTTCATTAGAAGACGGATGAGATCGCTCACCCTCATAAATATTTACAGCCTTAGCAAACCTGGGAGGGTAATTTACAGTTACAGAAATTGACTGATGGTGGTAGGTTGGGTTTGATTTTATCAAAAAAAGGATGATTATTTTGTTCTACCTACTTAATGCTCTAAATACTGCTTAATTTAGTAAAACTCCAAATCCTTTTAATTAATGTGGAATGTATGTGCTGAGAATAGTCAGGCTGGTAATGAGATACTGACTCCTTGGGACTTTGAGGCATCTGAGAAGGGTGTGAGGTGGTTATAAACCTCATGGTGGTCATTCGGGACCTCCCTGAACTTTCTCAAGAATGCGAACAAATGCTATAATTAAAAAAGTGTGCCTAGAATGTGCATACTTCATTGTTTATTTCACAATTAAAACACTTAATAATACTAAATCCAAAGTTTATACAGAATAGAATAGTAGCTTGAAGTTGTCTCTCCATATCTTTCTCATGGATTGTTGCCATTGATCTTAATTTCTCTGAAATTACAGGAAGAAACAACAAACTTCAGAGCATTGATTTAGAACCCAAATGACCTGAATTTCCTCTCTGGCACTGAACTGTGAGTAAATCTTCTGACCTTTCAAGTTTCAAGACTTCAGTTCCTTCCTCTCTTAAATGAGGCTTAGATTAGCTGATCTATGTATGACAGACCAAGTGCTTCATTTTAACTTAAAAAAATTCTACATTCATTCATTGATTATTGAATTTGTTGGTTCTTCAGAAATTAATATTATATTATTTGTAATTCAAGGTACTTAAAGGTTACTTTTTTATGTTATTTATACATATTATTTGCATTGTTGGGTGCCATTGAGTTGGCTCTGACTCATAGCAACCATGGATTTGTACAAAGACCAAGACTTGGCCTGCTCCGACTCCATCCTCACACATGCTGCTATGCTTAAACTCACTGTTACACTTACTGTGTCAATCCATCTCACTGACGCTCTTCATCTCCTTCTCTGACCCTCCACCTTTCCAAGCATGCTATTCTTTTCTAGAGATGAGCCCCTCCTGACAGCATCCCCAAAGTTAATGGGATGAAATATCACTATCACTATCAGCACCTGGGCTGCGTGTTTTTCAAGATAGATTTATTTGTTCTTTTGACAATTCATAGTATGTATAGTCAATACTCATTGCCAATACTACAATTCAAATGCATCAGTAGTCTAAAATTAGCCTTCCAAAATTTTTGTTCTCAAATTATAAAGGAGAGAATGCTTCCCCAAATAGTAGATAAGTAGAGTAAGTAATTGACACCATATTCTCTGGTAATGAATGGTAACTTTATTATAATTTAAAGTATTTGGTATTTTGAAGAGGAAGTTCTGTGTGGGAGGATAGGAGGTGTTTAAGATAGAAACCTAGGTTTGAGTAGTAAATTTGAGAAATTATATTCCCTCAAAAAAACTTTAGGAAAAAAGGATAAAATGATAACTAACAAATGAAACCAAAATCCATTCTTTTTTGTTTTGAGGTTAACTAGACTTCTGAGTGATTTGGGTTTTTATTTCTTAATACCAAATCCGAAGTCTTTAAATGTGTGTGTGTGTGTGTGTGTGTGTGTGTGTGTGTGTGTGTGTAGGAATCTGAGACAAGACTGGCAAAGAAAGAATAAATTTTGTCTCTTTGTCAAAGAAATCTCAAAGACAGGATAATTCATTTACTTGCTAGTGCAAAAATATTTACAAGTCTCTGCAGAGTTGAGTGAGGCATTTAAGATGAAGCAAGATAATGTGCTTCACACTTAAAAGCATGATAGACTCTAGCTTACAGGTGAGATGATTCAACAAGCTGTGGGGTTTTAAATATCTTTAATACTAAATGCTTTGGCTTCAAAAAGAACCTTAAAGAAACATGACCTAATATGGAAGGAGCCTCTTATCTAAGCAAGAGATTTGCGGAATCATTTTTGTAAAATCCACATTTAATAAAGAAACACTAAAACATTAGTCTCAGTGATTCACTTTAGAATTTTTCCTCTCAGTACCCTAAATTGAGTCAAGTAAGAACTCTGATTATATTCAAAGTAGGGAGGAGAGAGCAGTTTTGAAGTAGGGTATCACACTGACACTTTCTCTGTATTAATCACGAATACATTAAAAATTGTGACTGTTACCAGAAGGAAGGGAACGTAAACTCTAAAAACCATTAACTTACCTATTCTTTAAGTGCACCCATTCACTGATTCATTTAATGATTATTTCTTGCATTCTTACCTAGACACGGAGCATAGCCTTAAGGAAGTTAAAAGAGCAAAAATTAGAACTTACGTTGTTCAGGGGGAGAAGTAACAAGGCAAGCAAGGCCACATTGTTTGACAGTGATGGGTGCTTTGAAGAAAAGAATGCATTGGAAGTTGATATCGAGTTGATTGATTGTGTTTGTGGCTATTTATATTGTGTGGTCATGGAAGTGCTTTATGTAGAGGTGACATTTGAACCGAAACCAAAGTAGCAAGAAGGAACCAGCAGGCAAAGTACTAGGCAGAAGGCAAAGTGAACGCAAAGAACCTGCAAAAGGAATGCTTAATGATGCTGGAAGGAACTGGGAGATTTCCAGGAAAGGTATAAAGGACTGCGGCAAGAACACAGCGAGCAAGGATAAGAGATGAGGTTCCAGAATTTGGTAAACAGCTTCAATTTTATTTTATGTACAATTAGTATCCATGTCGGGGATTGGGGAAGGCTTAAGAAGGGGTGGCACATTTAAAAATATGATTTCCAAACGCTGTGTACTGCAAAACCAAACTCAAGAAAGAAAACAAAAAACCCTAACCCGCTATGTACTATGATTTTATTATTGCTTTGCAATCTTATTTCTAACTCTGGCGCGGGTCAAATGACAGCCAAGGCGTGCCTGCTTGCCCAGGCCTTGTGCTGGCTGCGGGCTTATTTGCACTCTTGTTGACAGACCAAGAGGAGAGTGTGACAGTTGGCAGGCGCACAGAGGAGCTGCGGGAGACGAGTCATTGCAGTGGCAAGGCTGCGGGAGGGGAGGCGGCCGCGGCAGCACGCTGGAAGGGCAGCGGCCTCCGCTGTGAAGGGCTGAAGTGGCGGTGAAGGGGTGAAGGCGTAGAGAGCACCTAGAGAAAAGGACTATGAAGCGGCCGCTAAAAGCCTGGCTGGGGTCGACGCAGCAGCTAGCGGTTCTGTTCCCAGGCTCGCCCGCGCGGCCGCGTTTTGATATTGGAAACAATGGTGGCTCAGAGCAGGAAGCTAAGGCGCGACTGCGGGCAAGGGATGCCTAGGAAACTAAAGAAGTTAGTCCGCCGCCGCGCCACCTGGCCGAAGGCCCCCGGGTACGCAACCTCCGGAGCCGCAGGTGTTGATTTAAAGCTTCCCTCGGGCGATCAGCCAGCTAGCGCTCTGCAGCGAGCTGCCCCGATTAGTGGATCTGGATCCACGTTTTGCGATCCACCCGCATCAAGAGGCCGCTCTGGGAACCAACAAGGGGGTACTCGAACCTGGGCCCAGTGGGTGTACCTAGCCTCCGGGCGTCTGGCCTTATGCGATCATTTTGCCGTGGACAGGCTACCCCATTAAGAAACCTTGCGGCTCCTGCTCCCTTGGGTCCTTGGAGAAGCTAAAGCTTCCCTTTAGCAGTCTTCCAAAGGAAACTGAAGTTTCGCCCTCCCGAGTTGCGACTTCCGACTGCCAGCTTCTGCTCTGCCTTCATATGTCGCCTTAAATGCCATCTCTTTAGGGAGGACCCTCAGGACGCCATCCGAATTAGCCACCCATTCACTCTCTTCATCCCACCACTCCTGACTTAATATTCTCTGGTCTCTTGTGGTGTTTATTGTCTGTCTACAGAACGTGCGCTCTGCAGGGCAGGGACCATGTTTTCCCGGCTCACGGCTCGCTTGCCACCACTTTGGACTAAGAAGGACGCAGAACCCCTGGACATTTGCTCAGCATATTGAACTCGATTAGTCACTGGAGCCTCCGGCACTGGTGCTCCCGGCGGGGGCGGGGCTTGTACTGGCCCTGCCCCCTCCTGGACACGCCCCCAGCCCTAACCTCTTCTTAAGCTTTCTCTGGAGGTGCCCTGGCAGGCTTCACTCGGGTCTGAAGCCACTGAGAAAACCCGGAGAGGCACCTCCCCGCCTGTCTCTGGCCGTTGCGCTGGGCATGCTCAGTCTGCAGGGCCGCTTCGGCTCTCAGAGCAGGAAGCTTGTGCGCTCCGGATGCGAGGAGCCTCAGCGGGGGAAAATGGAGCCCTTGCCCAATGGTGAGGCACCAAGCCAGGGATCTTCTGACACACAGGGTCGTACGTAGCCAGGACACGAGGGGTCTCGCTGCCATCACCCTCACCGTCGGGTTCCCCGTGAGGGTTGGGGGCGGAGGAGGGAGGTGGCTGGAGGGGGGGGCGCCGGGCCGTGGTCGTTCAAGACCGGGGGGCGGGGGCTGTCCTTTGACGGTGAGCCTTGACTGGCCTGGGGTGAACGCGCCGGGGTGCTGCAGGGTGGGCTGCTGAAAGAACGGGAAAGTTTGGGCTGCTGTGCGCAGAGGAGGGAGGGGGCAGCCGTAAAGTTGGCAGCCCGTTTTGCCCTCAGCGCGGGCAGCGTTGGTCCCAGTGCTTGTGTAGAAAAGGTTAAGCCACTGCCCCTGCCAAACCCAACTTCTGTGCGCCGGGAGCTGTCCCCCTGCCCTTCAGCCAGTGGCCGGCGTGACTTTTCCTAATCGGGCTGAGTGGGGGTTGGGGGCTTGGCAGGCTAATTTAGTGCTAGGAAAGGAAACTTGCAGAACGGCTGTTACCCCCTGTCCGATGCTTGGGGATGCAGGCTGCACTAGCAACCCTCCCTGTCGCTGAGCCTTTGCAGGCAATCAAGCTTCCTTTCACCAGCTCCCGATTACACCATATTTCAGTTGAAGACTAATTAGATATAAAGGGGCCGTCACGTTGATAGCACAGTACGTCTTGAGCTCAGAGTCAAAACCTACACAATACCATGCAAATGGCCATGGAATTTACCCATGGGAAAAAGATTCCACCCTGGTTGAGATGATGGCTTTTGTTTGGACTGGAAGAGCTGGAGACACAAAGCAGCGATAAGAGGTCTAAACATTTTTCAGAGTTGATGTATACATTCCGTTTTAGGATTAAAAAAAAAAAAACAAACCAAAAAAACCAAAAAACGAAGACTTCCAGTAAGGAAGAAGTCACTCTGAAATGAGATTCACCTATCTGTTGACATGTGTTTTCTTGGCAATTCATTAATTACTTCACTTTATTGGATTATAGCATTAGAAGCCAAAGTCTTATTTCTTGGGTAGGCTAAATGTTACCTAAGAGAGATTGTCAGCTCTACCCGAAACGCACCTTAGTTTTGTTTATTTTGTGCTTCATTCATGAAGTGTATTGAGTGTGCAAATCACTCCTATTCTCCCCCTCTTTACATGAGAATGCTTTATTCTACTGCCATCTTCCTGCATGTAATATTTAATTAGGTTTAGTGATGGCAACTTTAATTCTGATTTTTCTCTCTCATTCAGGTTCTATTTGTAATTAATTACTAAAGTTCTAAAAATAGCCTGGTAGAGTTACTTGGGGGAACTAAAGAAGATTGGAGTTGAAAGGAAGGTTAGAGACATTTGTCTCTAGTTAGTGGAAAATATATTTAATACGAGTGGTTAAATCTTTGCAAATGAGTAGTCCGGAGCTTATTCATCTGCATTCTACCTAGAACACTGAGTATACATTTATATATGTATTCCTTGTTCTAGGTAGAATGCTTGAAGCCCAATGTTCTGTAGAAGTTTAAATGTGAAACCACTTAAATGAAAAAATCTCTATAGCAAGACTGAGAGATTGGTCTAAGTAATCTATGTGACTTGATGATCCTGTCCTCCTAGCATTGAAGTATGTGCTTAACTCTCAAAATTTTCACTTTTTCTCATCACCTCTTGATTTTAATATTTGCAAAATTGTTACATTTGAGAGAGCAGTGGAAAAATCCTGGAGAGAACACAAAAGAACCAGTCCTTCAGCTTCCATGTCGGAAATTGGATTTCTAATCCTTTCCTATCTGTCTGCCAGATTTTCAGTCCATGCTATAGACTACTTGGCAGTGTATCATCTTAGTTTATGTATTAATCATTCCTTGGAGTCTTATCTAGAGTTCTTTAATAAGAAGAACAGAAATGACAATATCTAAAGTAAAGCAGTTTCTTAATTTTTAACCATCTGAGATGCTTTTCAGGTTTCAGGTGAAATAAGTTATTTATAATCTTTGAAGGCAGAGCTATTAATTTTTTTAGATTTTTCAAACATGGAATGGCATAGCAGAAAGCATGTTTATCTTTGGACATATCCTTATGTTATATTTCTCTCTAGATCTATGTTTTCTGGTGTAGAGTATTTCATTATTCATATAGTTTATAACTGCAAGATTTCTCAAGCTCAATATTGGCTTACATTGCTTACTTCTAATAAAACTAATAAAACCTTCACCACATACTTATTCTCTTTCATATATTCTTGTAAGAGACATGTGGGAACTTTAAAACAAAACAAAACTATTTATAGTAATTCAGAGCCCTATGTCTACCTTTCAGTCAGTTTTATCAGTGGCTCTACCCTTTGGCCTACAGTTTATGAAGGAGGTAGAGGATGGGTTGTTTTTTTTTTTTTTTTGTCTTGTCATTCCTGCCATCAGCACTCATCTGTTCCACCAGAGCTTTCCTCACTTTTCCCTGTTTCCTGTCAAAACTTGCTGCTGGTGTCACCTGTTTTCCTCCCTGCCTGCTAATAGTGAGTTTATTTGGTGAACTTCAGTATGTCCAAGGTAACATACTGCTGCAACCCTTTTCAAATGCCTATCACCAGATAGGGCTTCTAAGGAAGGGCTTTATGCCAGAAATGTGGCCCAGGGATATTTTTGGTCTTGCCCTTAGCAGAGGGACTACAGACTTTTATTCTGAAGATGGGACATCCGGTTCTGCTTTGGCTGTTTGGTGATTTTTTAAAAATGCCTTGGGAAGTGTGCTAGATCAGGATCAGGATCACTACCTGTCTCCTGATAGGCAAGCAGGTAGAAGTGAAACTGTTAGGTATTAATTTTCATGTTTTAAAAGATTTGATAACTACCTAGGTAGTTTGACAGAGGTAGTAGATTAGGGAAGTAATTGATGTCTGACTTTACCTTATTTGCATTGCAGGCTGAGATATTTCAGAATAAGTTAGGTTACTAAGGAATGCAGAGGCCACCACTCACCTGTAGAAGCTGATTTAGCTTTGAGATTGGGCCTGAGAATCTATAACTAGTTACATCCTGAAAATACCAGATGTATTCATCAGTAGGGAGCAAGTGTATTAGGTTTATTGGAAAGAAAATTCAGGACTTGGGAATTAGTAACAAAAGAGGATTTCTTTTCTATCAAGGATCTTCCTCCTATGCTTTCTAGTTTGTGATGTGGTCTGGAGTTTATATAGCAATTAGAGAAACATTGCTGCTTTAAAGTTCCAGAACTGAAAAAAAAATTTAAACAATTGGTCATTTTTCAAATGAACATAGACCCTAAGATTGGTCTTAAAGCCCGTACATAATCAACAAGGAGGACAACCTTGTCTTACAAATTATTTTTGGTTTTGGTTTTGTTTTTAGACCAGCAGCCAGATGAAAGTATTTCCCAGCTTTTAAAATGGGAAGGTTGGATAACAGTTTAGAGATACATGGGTTGTAAAGCAGTGTAGAATTATTTGTTTTAACACAGTTGTCCTATAGATAGGCATTTTTAAAAAAGAAAATAAAAAATTCTGTGTTCTATGTAAAAAAAAAATGTGGCCTTAACATATACTTATCTATGCATTTTTCTTTTGTTCTGTGATGCAAATTGAGAGAAAAAACCTTTTTAAAACGGAAGATAATACTTTTTCTGTGTGATAAAACAGAGATTATGCTTTAACTATTTTCTTATGGGAAATTGGTTTTGTGTCCCCTGGTGTTGGAATTGACTCAAGCTTTACAAAGCACGTGTGTGAACAGATTGCCCATCTTTCCATGAAGGAACAGCTAGTGGATTCGAATAGCATCTGTCAGTATTGAGTGTAAGCAGGGATCAAGCCCAGTGTTAGCATTATTGACAATCTGAAGTTGAAACTGTAGAGACCAATCAAGTTCAATATTACAAAATTCTCTACTATTAGCAACTCCTAAGGAAGACTATCTGGAGAACAATGCTTATCATTTATCTGTAGGTGATTTTAGAGTGCTCAGCCTTGAAATGCACAGAACTAGAAAGATTGGTGTAAGAATATTACAATGTAGGATTTCTTACACAGTAATTCATACAACCTTTTATGAATGCGCACTTTCAAGTAGAAATCTTGGCTATCCTCAGTTAGAAAAGTTACTGTCATCAGTAATGTTAAAATAATAGGAGCTATGGAGCAGAAGAAAATACTTTTGTTTTCATGGTAGCCACATATACAAATGTAGAGAAAGTAAAGAAGCAATAAAACTTTGTCTAGGACACTATTCTAATTATGGAGAAATGTGTAGAGTAGTTTTTATAACGTGTTTGTATAAACATCTACAACCACTGAGCTCATTATCTTTACTGATTTAATATAATTTTTCTATGGAGAAAAAGCAGCAATTTTACCCTCTCCATGAAAGCATTAACAAATTGAGGTGTAGAGGAATTTGGCCATGGTTATCTTGGGAAAGTGGGATAGAGTTAGAATTAGACCTTTGATTCTTGCTAGTTGTGAGGAGGACAGAGTCTACAAGTTCTAAAAATTAGTTACTTGCCATGTTCAACACTGAGTAATTGTGTTACTGTTACTGGCCTTTCTGTATTATCAATGGGGCAGAGAAAGGGAAAGGCAGTCTTTTTGCTTAAATTGAATCCTTACATAATGCAGCTTTTCTAAGAAGGCACTGGAAACCAGAAATGAGAATGGAGGGAAGTTTTAGAACCCTGCACTGCTACCTGTTCACGCATTGCTGTGTTGTCACAGCTGACTCAAATCTAACTAACTCTCCTTTGGGTTTCCAAGACAATATATTGGAAGGGAGGAGATTTCTTTCTCAGAAGCACCATTGGATTCAAACTTCTAGAAAGATTTGGCTTTTGTGTAAACAGTATACCTCCCTGTGGATTATGCCGACAGAGCTTGAATTCTAGTGACCTATATAGAGAAAACTGCACACTGGTTAGTACTTCTGGGCAGTAAGTATAGCATAAAAGTCCCTAAATCCATGGAGTGGGAGTTAGGGTTCACTTGTAATTTGATCCATTGTAGTTCTTTTGTGATAGTTCTAGTAGGAGACTAATGTCCTGTAGAACTCAAAGATATCAAAAGAAAATTGGAACTTAAGAGAATTGTTGGTGAAAATTTGTGGGTAAAATAGGAAGCTAGCTCATAGGCACAAAATTTTGGATGTGTGTTAAACCGTATTAGCATTTGGTTTAGGACTGAGGAACTCAAACATTGTTTGGGGAGTAGGATACAGTTGTAATTGAAAGTATGACTAGTGTTGAAGTGGTTGGAAGGTTGGTATGGTTGAACATAAGGAACTGGAGGCAGAGGGAATAAATGAGTTAAGATTTATTAGTAAGAGTTTAATCATTACCTTTTCTCTTTATCATCATAACATAAAGTCCTTTTTTATGTCAGAAGTGTTTACTTTTTATGACTGTTTTAGATTTTAGGGGGAAAGTACAAAGAGGACTGTATCACCGTCTACCTTGGGGGCCACCCTTGCAGCAGTCACTTACTCTTCTGCGTGCTTAGTTTTGCTCCATGTTTCTGTGGGTCTTGATGACTGAATAGTGAACCACTTAAGATTTTGCTTTCACATTAGCTATATCATCTAAAAAAGGAGGAAATTAGTTCATTTGCCAAATAAAGAAAATTCGGGCTTCCAAGGGAGCTTACAAAAACAATGGAGAATTAAGTTTGGCCTTAGGAGAACCCTTTGAAGTTCTTTTCCTTCTTATGTGCATTGCATCTTGAAGACCTTCCTAGACATTCCTCTCACATATTTCATGAATGCAGTCACTAAAACAAAACTTGAACTGGATGTCAGAACTTTTCTAGTCAGAGTGCAAAGGCGTCTCCAGTTCCTGCTGTATTTGGGGAAGGGTCAAACCATCATCTAGTGTAACCCAAACCCAAACTCAGTGCCATCTAATGACTTTGGCAATCAACAACTTAGATTTTAACACCATTCTTAGACCTTGATTTCAACTGTATTATTCATCTTTAAACTAAAAAGAGGTTTTGAAGGGAAAGCTTGACTATTTAGGAAGATACACCTGAGTTTATTTTTCTCACAGAAACTCATTCTACCTGTTGTCATTTTCTTTTTTATATAAAGAATTATTATGATGGGTTAAGATGTTCACTTGAAACCATATCCAGGTAGTTAGTGGATTTAAAAATATACCTCTTGCTTTAGATAGTACAAATATATTTGTTTCTCTTCAGATGTGCTTGAGAGATTAATGAACATAAATATTTAGGCATCATTGATGATCTTAATGACCTTTTTTGTAACTAGGTCTTTCCAAGAGGTGCTGTGAAGCTGTTCAAGAACTCTGTTAATGAGGAAAGATTTTAAAATACCATATGAGATAAGTTTGTAAATTTGATTGGAGGAAAATTTTGTTATTCACGGTTGATTTTGAGTCAGACCATTGTGATCCATAGTTTGGTCTGATGTTTGGAAGTACGTCAGGCTTTCTTTTAGACTACTTAGGGTAGACATGCCTCTGACATCTGTAAATAACATGGGAAGATACAAGGGTAAGGCATCAGTTTTTCTGACTCCCTTATTCATTGTCAGATTTTTACATGCATATGAAGCCGTTTAAAATACCACAATTGAGTCAGGCATACCTTAGTATTTTAGCTATAAACAAAAATCATTCTCTTCAGCTCTTTAAAGAGGTCTTTGACAACCTATTTGCTCAATGCAGCATGTCGTGATTTCTGGGTATTGATTGTGGATCCATGTAAAATGAAATCTTTGACAATGTCAGTGGGGGTTGGTTTTTTGTTTACCAAGATACTGTTTATTGGTCCAGATGTGAGCATTTTTTCCTTTATATTAAAATTTTAATCCATACTCTAGTTCAGTATGTATTTCAAGTGTTCTTCACTTCAGCTATAAGGCCATGTCATCTGCATATCACAGGTTGGTGAGTTTTTCTCCAGTCCTGATGCCACATTCTTCTTCATATAATCCAGCTTTTTGAAGTATTTCCTAGGCATGCATTTTTTTTTTTGTGGAATTCATATTTTTAAAATTAGAATTAGCATGAACACACAAATTAGTACATTCTTTGCAAATTGATAAGACCTCAGTAAGCATAGTTGCATCCTTTGTATTTTTTTTTTAAGTTAGAGGAATCTATTTGTAAGTATACCTCATTTTTTTAAGATGCAGCCAGAGTGCTCCTTGGAGGTAAGGATGGCATAGCTTCATCTTTCATACTTCAGACATTTTGCTCGGAAGGAATTTCCTTGGAAAGGAATATCATGCTTGGAAAGATGGAGGGTCAGTGAAAGAGGAGACCTCCAGAAAGGTGATTTGACACAGTACTACTGCTTTGGGCTCACATGCATCAGAGATGGTGAGAATGGCACAGAGTAGGACAGGATTCAGATCTGCTCTTCGTGGGGTAACTATGAGTTGTACTCAACTCAGCTTTACCTAACAACAACTACATGGTGTAGCTTAATAGTAAAGAGTATTTCAAGTACTTGGCATTCAGACCCTGGCTCGTCACTTATTAGTGCAGGGATTCTTCAAGGATATTGCCAGGTATCTTACTGTCTTTAATGGAAAACTAAAATATACATAAAAATTACAAATCTTTATGGGTTTTGCAGTGCTTTAAGATGAGTGGTGGTTTGGACATACTCTAGGCATTGTGACATTTTGAAAATTGGGCAAGAGGATTAGAGGCTAGGATTTTGAAGCTCCATCTCATGTACTTTGGGCATGCATCCAGGAGAGACCAGTTCTTAGAAAAGAGCATCATACTTGGAAGGGTTAAAGGACAGCATAGGAGAGGAAGACCCTAGATGAGATGGATTGATACAGTAACTGCGGCAATGGGTTAGGTGTGTTGAAGTCAGTGAGACTGGCTCAGAATAGGGAAGGTTTCAGAGCTGTTGTAAATAGGGTCGCTGTGAGGTGCAGTTGTCAACACCACATAACAAGAACAACTGAAGCATTTCCAAAATTTGAAATCACCCAGCATTTTTTTCTTTCCTTCTTTTGAGTTTATGTCATAGCTCTAGGACTGCTGTGCATTTGAGGCCAAAGTAGTCTAGTTAAATCCATTTCTCTTCTTTCAGTGCAACAGGCCCTGACTGACATGAAGTTGGGGTACTTTGTTTTTCATTAGAGAGCCACAGAAGACAATTCCCAGGCCAGTTAGATTAACCTTGAAGAATTTCCTAACACTGCACAGACTTGGGGAGGAAGGCATGATTGGTCAACACAAGCTTTCATGTGGCCTTTTGAGAGAAGATAAAGGAGCAGAAGCTATGCTAGCAGAGCCACTGACATACTGGTGATGAGTTAGTTACAGTGTAAAATGAGATACGAAAATACAGATTGTAAGCCTGACACTAACCAGGAGGAAAGAAATGTGGTTGCTTCTATTTTAATGTTTATGAAAAGATAAAAATCAAATGGCATTTTGAAAAAAAACACACTCAGAAGTCTAAATTCCTTAGTGGCATATAATATAAACAAATTGCAGTGGATGGTAGTGTGAAGGCATTGATTGACCTCTTCTTAAGATCTCCCCTTCTGTCCCGTCCCCCCCCCCCACTTCTTTCACATTGTACTTACATAGAGAATGGGATTTGTAGGAATATTACCTAGGAAGGGATTTAGGCAGTCTTCGTGTTGGACATTTGTTCCTGGAAACCTTGAGGTTCTTGATTCTATTTTCTCAAAGAAAACCATTATTGGAATGTACTGGATGTACATTCCTGCCCACAGATAATCAAAGAAACATAGGTGGTTAAGTTTGTTTTTCATTCAGTATGACACCAAATTCTGTTCCTTGCCTGTTCTACCCTTCCATAGAATGACCAAGAGTTTCCATATATTTTTTTTCTTACTTTAAAGTCTACTCCCTACTAAAGCCTACTCCATAGACTTTTTTTTCTAACCATTTTCCATATTCTATTTTTGTTGTCATTTAGCATAAATATATAGAGCACATTAGATTTCCATTCAGTAGTTTGTACGTATTTTGTTTCATGATTGTAGCCCCCTCATTACAATAATCCTCCTCTCACCTTTATCAGGATTCCCTGTTTTCTATATGTCTTTTTAAACAACATAGTCAAATAAAGATATCTGGGTAGCTTCGGACTTTATCTTTGTAAGTAGGGTTATAAGTTTCAAACTTTTTGGTCACAGGACTCCATTTGTGATTTTTTAAAATATCTGAATTCCAGAGAGCTTTTGTCTGCATGGCTTATAACTTGAAATGTTTACTGTTAGAAGTTAACACTGATATATTTTTTGAAAACATTTAATTATTTTAAAGAATAATAATGAAAAGCTTTTGCATTTTAATAGCATAAACATCATTTTTTTTTAATTTAGGTTGTTTATTTTTCATTTCAATGAACATCTACAGAGATTTTGGGATTCCATTCATTCATTGTTGCACCCTTCTCCCTGCACAAACCCCTCCCCCCCATTTGCTCCTCTCCTTGAAAAGCAAAAGAAAAGCTCCCTCATTGGTACACATTCCCCCCCCACCGCACCTCCCCAAACCCTACCCCCTACCCCCAAATATAATCCACTCTGCAACCCTCATTGCATACTCCTACGATAAAAATAATGCCCTAAAATATAATACGTTTAGACTATTCTCTCCCCCATAGACTTCAATGCCGTAAACATATTTCATCCAGTTTTTCTCAGTCTTACCCCCACCCCAATGCCAGCCTCATTCTACAACAGTGGCACCATATAGCATTTGTCCCTTTGTGACTGAGATAACCTCACTCAGCATAATGTCCTCCAGGTTCACCCATTTTGAATAATATTGCATGAGTTCCTTGTTTTTCAATGCAGCATAGTATTCCATTGTGCGAATATACCACAGCTTCTCTACCCATTCGTTTGTTGATGGGCATTTAGGTTGTTTCCAACTCCTTGCTATTGTAAACAAAGCCGCGATAAACATGGGTATATATATATCTACTTGGAGACCATAAACAACATTTTAATAGCAATAACTTAAAATGATTATTTGATATTGTTTTATATTTTTACAAATCTCTTTGATACCAGATTTTCATAGATAACACTAGATTTTTCGATCTGCTTTGACATGTAACCTCGGGAAGACTTCACTATACCCTTGTGAGAAAATGTAATGGAAGTGAAAATGGCGAGTAACCTCTTGTTATTATGAAAATAATTTTAATATCAAGTACATCCTGAAAAGGTATCATGGATTTCTAGGGATGCCTATACCATAAAGACTGTTATTTTAAGCATTATAGTTCAGGTTTTTTAGGCACTGAAAAGAGTACGTTGGAGGATGCCGGGTGAGGCATATCTGACAAGCCACATGTCAGGTATCTTGTTCATTTGAGAATTCTGGAGTAATTTATAACCCTGGATGGTTATAAAGTAGAGGACACTAGTTGTTGGTTTTAAAAACGGAAATTACTTTTTTAAAAGTATTTTGCTCCTGGTTTTTTGTTCATATCTGAATGGTTTTCAGAAAACTTCCCCTCTTTGCCAACATCCCCTTCCTCCTTAACATTTTCTTCTTCCTCTTGCCACATAGAAGTTCTCAGCCTGTTAATAAATGCTTAGATTTATCTTTATTTTAATGAATTAAAGGCCTAACTAACTGGTTAAGTTCAACTGATTTTGTTTAACTTGATCTTTTCACCAAGGAATTCAGGGTGACACAAATGTCTTGTTTCACATCTGCCCTATCAATAGAATCATCTAGATAATTACTTTTTTAAATAACATTTTTTTTCCATTGTTGAACATTTTCTTTCCCCCCCCTCCCTGAACCCAGCCTGCAATGTGTCCATTGTTCGAGATTGTTGTCATACATATAATGCCTAATCATAAATTCTTTTCAGGCAGTTCTTCCCCTCACCTGTTCTAATGTGAAGTGTTCATTATATGGCTCTTTAAATGAACTGGGATCACTTGTATTTCAGGGCTTTTGGGGCCCATAAATGAATCAGATGATATAATTTCGATATTTCTTTGTCCCTGGTGTAAAACTGATTGAGATGGGACGAAAGCATAGGGTTTGACTATACCTAAAAGAGATAGTTAATCTGTAACTAGTTCATACTATATGATAATCAGTAGCTTATTTTGGGCAGGCCATGAGATAAGGTCCTTCCAATAAGCTATACACTATTTTTGATCTAGTTTTATGAAGACATCTTCACAGCCTTAATCCTGACTGGCATTTTGTTAGTTTGAAATGACAATGAGATATGAAAGTAGAGAGGTAGGCCTCATCACAAAATGGTTAGACCTTTTATTTCAGTCTTTCTCTTGAGCAAATTTAATCTAAGAATTTGAATAGGTGCTAAACTTTTATTTAGATAGCATCCAATTTTCTTTCTACTCACTGTTTTCTTCTTCGTCTTCTTCCCTCCCTCTCCACAGTCTTTCTCACACATTTAAGCTAAAAGGTCACTTAGGATCCAGTTTATCCCATTTATTAGGGTAGAGAAGAATAGTCATGCCTCTCAAGATGGTTTCAATTAAATGGAATATTGTTACTAGTTGCTGTCGAGTCAAGTTCAACCATAGGGATTCTCTGAATAAATATATCTGAACCCTGCCCATTCTCACAGTTTCTGACATGCCAGGGCCCATTGCTGCAGCTACTGTGTCAGTCCTTCTACACATGTAATGTACAGGGAACATTGTAGCTGGCCGTATTGTGTTGCCATATATAGAAATGGTTAGTTTTCTCATTTTCAGAGTTATCATGTATCTCTTTATTACTGGTCTGAAACTTTTCTCTTGCCCGATTGTATTTTAAGATTTTTTTAAAACTGAAATGTTCCTTTCTTTGTAAGATGCAAACCATTTTTAATTTTTTGCTCTGCTCTAAACCTCTTGACAGAGGCTAACATAAAAATATTTGTGTTGCAGAGTAATGAAGGTTATTCCTGATTCTGACCATGTAGGAGTTCTAACCAGTGTTCAACAATTTATGTAAAGGATTTTCAAGTAGTAAGATATGGTACTTACTGTTTTATTTGTGTGAATCATAATGAAAATTGTCCCTTAATGGAGCTTATAAATGCTAGAAACTGCTAAACAGCTATAAAACTTAAGTTAATGAATCTAAACCTTTTTAAAAATTGCATTCAATGTGGTTTTTATATATGTTCATTGAAATGCATTTTTGGGGTAACTGGCTAAATTCTGAACGTGTTGGTAGGAGTGTTATTCCTGTATGAGGACTTTGTCAGCTAGGACACTGATTCTGATGCTCCAGCAACTATATAGTTGTTGTTGCTGTTATGTGCCATTGAGTCACCTGCAACTCATAGCGACCCTATGTACAACAGCCCTAAACCCTGCTCTAGCCTGTGCCAGTCTTATTGTCTCTGACACACCTACTGCCATTACCTCAGTCACTGAATCAATCCGTCTCATCGAGGGTCTTCCTCTTCTGTGTTGTCCCTCCACCCTCCCACACATGACATTCCTCTCCAACGACTGATCCCCTCAGTACAGTCACTAATTTTCCCCAATGAAAATCATGTTCAAAGTAGTCTTTATGAGAAGATAATAATATAAAATAATGTGTTAGAAATATTTGCAATAAAAAACAAATTTTGAAAAATGCTAAGGGTTAGTAACGCGGAGCCAGAAATTTTTCCTGTTAGAAGTGACAGACTCTCATCCCAGGTACCAGCTTTTAGTTCTACCAGTAATAAACTAGTATTAGGAGGGTGGGGGATGGAACAGCAGCAGATTTCCCTCCCAAGAAAAGCTACTATAATGTGATTGATTCCTCTTACAGTCTTACTTTTCAACATTTATTTTCATTTTGAAAATTCATTTTTAACCATTATTACGATGGGACCATGTTGCTCATTCCATAGCCATCAGCTTGTTTATTCTCTGTAATGATTTGTCTTCTTCAAAAGGTAAGAATTCATTGCAAAAATGTAATAATTCACTTGAAATAATTAGCTGCTTCAATTGATGAGTATTTAGACAATGGTTAGACCTATGATTTGTAGGGGATTTCTTTTGCTTTCAATTTCTGCCTGCCACATTGCAAGAACGAACTGCTTCTCTGAGGTTGCTTAACCATTTCCTGTAAGTCTGGGAAAGTGGCTGTTTTCAAAATCGTCAAGCAATGTTTGGGTAGAAATAAACTTAGATGATTGTTTTGTTTCAATCTTCCTATAAAGCTATTACAATTATTTTAATAAAAAAAAGAGAAATGAATTTCCCTTTCAGTTTTAGTTTTACTAACCAACTAAATAACTTTAGACAAGTTTTTACAGATATGAAGGTGAGTTTCTCTCTAAAAGCATGTTGTTGTTGTTAGGTGCTGTCGAGT
>NW_006399793.1:17892234-17901673 GCF_000299155.1 Elephantulus edwardii
GTCCCTCCACCCTCTCAATCATGATGTCCCTCTCCAAGGACCTGTCTCTCCTTGCAACATGCCCAAAGTATGTCAGACGAAGCCCCAGAATCCTTGCCTCCAAGGAGTTGCTTAGTTTAACCCTCTATAGGATGAGTCTGTTTGTTTTCTTGGCAGTCCATGGTACATTCAATACTCTTCTCCAGCACCATAGCTCAAATGCATCTAAAAGCATGTAGGCTTATGAAATAGCAATAACTGTTTTCTAAAAAAGCATTTAGCTTTATGATATAGAAAAAAATTCAAGTTTCAGTGGAGTGTGCATATGTTTGGGTAATTTCATGATTGTATTTCTACTATGAGAGAAGTCCACTTTTATACTCATCATGAAGCAGTGATACAGTGAGTGTAGTTAAACAACATCAAATCACATGTTTTTCATACCTGTAAGTGCCTGAGAGAGTCATGGACACCACAGTGTCTAACTTCGATATTATTCATCACTAATGTGTGCGGCTCTGATGACCTAACATCCATGCCACTCATCAACTCTGATCTAGGGGTGGTTTGTGACCACTTTAGCCCTGATCCAGCCCGATAATGAAGGCTGTATAAACAGGAAACATTTTCATGGGACCTGGTTTGACACTCCTGGCTTATTTTAAATTCCAAAACTGTGTCACACAATACTGAAGAGTTGAGATAATAAAGTCAGAAAAATGTGGGCTTAGAAGTTGACTCTTCTGCTTTCTTAGCATTAGGACCTTGACCTTTAACATCCTTTTCATTCATATGTAAAACATTGAGGATCAAATGAGATGACAAAAATAAGTTGCTAATCATAGTACAGAACACTCACATTGCTTAGGAGACACTAGTAAGGTTGATGGAAAAGTTTGAAATGGGTAATGGTGGTGATTACACATCATGAATCATTAATGTCACAAAATTATGCATGTGAAAACATTGGCATGACATATTTTATATAAACATTTACCACAATAAAGAAAAAATTACTGAGGAGCAATGATGCTAGTTTGAAGACTAGGGTGCACCTGATTGAGACCATGATCTTTTCCATCATTTGCTCTACAGCCGAGAGCTGAACATTGACTAAGGATGACAGAACAATTTATACCTTTGGACTGTGGTCTTAGAGAAGAGTCCTAAGTATTCCATGAACTTCCAAAAGAATAATTAGATCTTGAACAAGGTGAAGCCAGATCACTCTTTGGTAGCAAAGATGGCAAAGCTTCATTTCATATACTTTGGGTATATTGCTGGGAGAGGTTATTACTTAGAGAGGGACATTATGCTTGGAAAGCTGGTAGCTCAATGAAAGAGGAGATTAATTGATTAATCAGATTAATTGATCCAGTGACTGAACCAATGGGTTTGAGTGTGTCAGAGATTGTGAGGATAGGAGAGGGCTCACTTCTATTGTTCAGAGTCAGGATGAGTCATACTGAGCTCAAAGCCACTTAACAACAGCTCTCTGTGTGTGTATGTGTGTCTATGTGTGTAATGTAATGAAAGATTTAATTCTCTTAACCACAGTAATCAGCCAGCTATACAAAAATAGCATAAACATATTTGAGATGGAACGACTCATTTTTGGTAAGAATATATCTCCTCTGGTGAGAGCTCAAATATATGGATCTTCTAGAGTTGCCCTTTTGTGCAGGCATTCAGTAGGCACTAAACATAAATAAGAAAAATGTCTTACAGAAAAGATGGAGAACATTGGTTACATAAGAGGTTTACTAAGTGTTTGAAGTAGAAAATGCTTTTACCATATGAAATGACTCCCTCATCATATATTTTTTACAATTCAAGTTTGTAATATAATTGTCCATTACAAATAAAGAAGTGTATTAGTCCTTAGTACATTGCACAGGAGATAGCCCATTCTTCTCTTGTGGAGCAGCTGGTGGATTCAGACCTTCGGCCTTGGGACTGTAGTGCACTTTTTAACCATTAGGCCACCAGAGTATTTAAAAGAATTTACTGAAGTGCTACAAAACTGAACCTATAGGTAGTTCACTTTCATGCCCTAACCCTTCCCGCTGGTTTTCTGTATTTAGTCTTAGAAACCCTATAGTGTACTTCTCTTCTGTCCTATATAGGAGATAAGAGTCAGAATTAACTCAGTGATTGGGATTTTTTTGGGGGGTGGGGGGTGGGGACCAGAGTGGTGCTTTTGTTTCTAAGGCAATGTTTTTATGTGCCTCTGAGTCAGAACTCAGTCATAGTTGACCCTCCAGGGTGTTTTCACAGGCTATACTTTCATTGCAAGGAAGGACGTGCCCACCTTCTCCCTTGGAGCACATGGTAGATTTGAACCATATGTCTTTGGATTGGTGACATCACTCCTTACCCAGTAGACCAACAGGGCTCCTTCAGAACTGTGTTGTTGTTATGTGCTGTCAAGTCATCTGTGACTCATAATGACTCTATGAACAATGGATCTGTTCTCTTAAGCAGACCCTCAACGTTTCTGAGCATGGTGTCTATCTCCAAGGACTGCTTCTCTTAACAACATGCACAATATGCTCTCTATGAGGTGACGTTTCACTGTTTTTGCCTCCCAGGAGTGTTCTGGTTTCACTCTGTCCTGTACAGATTTGTTTGTTCTTTTGGCGATGAGTGGAATATTCAGTGCTCTCCTCCAGCACCACAATTCAAATGCATTGATTCTTCTGTCATCCGTAGTCATTGTCCAACTTTCAGATGCACAGCAAGCGATTGCATATAAAATTGTGGTGGTTGTTGTTAGGTGCTGTCAAGTCAAGTATGACTCAGTGACCTTATGAACAGTCCTGAATGATGCCCTATTCCATGTCTCCTCACAATATCATGACACACTTGAGCCATGTTAACCACAGTCAACTGTTTAAGGCTCTTCCTTTCTTTCGCTTCCCTTGCACCTTCCCAAGCATGATGTCCTTCTCCAAGGAATAACCTCCCCTAGTAACATGCCAAAGTATGTGAGATGAAACTTCATCTTTGTCTCCATGGAGTGCTCTGGCTGCTCCTTCTGCAAGACATATCTATTTGTTCTTTGGCAGTTCATGGGATCTTCAGCACCCTTTTCTAACACCACAACTCAAAGGTATCAGTTCTTCTGTCCTTCTTATTCATTGTCCAGTTCTCTGCAGCATAACAAGTAATTGAAAAGACCATAGCTTGAATCATATATGCACCTTAATCCTCAAATTGTCGTCATTACTTCTCAATAATTTGAAGAGATCTATGACTACAACCTTTCCAAGTGCACAATATATCCCCTGATCTCCTGACTACTCCTACCAGGTGTATTGATTGTGGATCCAAATAAGATGAAGTCATTGAAAGTCCAAATCCTTTCTCCATCCATTTTGTTGCCTATTGGTCCAGTAGAAAGGATTTTTGTTTTCTTGATGTTGAGATGCAGTCCATACTGTAGGCTGCAGTGTTTATCCTTCTGCAGCAAGACCCAATCAATGCGATGTTGTTGTTATTGTTGTTAGGTGCTGTCAAGTCGAGCACAACTCGACCCTCATAGTGACCCTATGAACAAGAGATCTGAACCCTGTTCTATCTTGCGCCATCCTCTCACTTTCTGACACACATGAGCCCATTGCACCTTTCACTATATCATTCCACGTGGTTGAAGGTCTTCTTCTCTTTCATTGACACTCCTCCCTTCCCAGCATCATATCCTTCCCCAAGGGATAGACCTTGTTAGCAACATGCCCAAAGCAACATGCCTCATCATTCTTGCTTCCAGAGAGTGCTCTAGCTGCACCCTCTCGAAGACTTATCTGTTTATTCTCTTGACCATCCATGGGATATTTAGTGCTCTTCTCCAACACCAAAGCTCAAAGGTGTCAATTCTTTTCTGTTATCCATATTCATTGTCCAGCTCTCAGATGCGTAGCTGGTAATCAGAAAGATTAGGGCCTGAATCAGACTCACCTTAATCTTAAAACTGACATCACTACTCCTCATTAATTTGTAAAGTTCCCTAACTGCAGATTTTCCCATTGCAATTCATCTTCTTATTTCCTGACTGCTCATACCAAGGGTGTTAATAGTGGATCCAAGCAAGATGAAACTGTTGACAGTTTCAGTATCCTCTACATCCATTGTGATGTGCCCATGGGTCCAGAGGTAAGAATCTTTGTTTTCCTGGCATTGAGATGCAATCCATACTGAAGGCTGCATTTCTTGATCTTCTGCAACAAGGGCTTCAAGCCTTCATTTTCAGCAAATAAGGTTGTATCATCTGCATTACACAGATTATTGATGAATCTCCCTCCAATCTTGATGCCACACTCCATTTCATAGCATCCAGTTTGTTGGATAATTTGCCCAGCATACAAATTAAATAGGTATGGAGAGAGAATACAATGTAATGTGTAGAATAATATTAAAGATGGTGTAAAATTCACTGAATGAAATATTTCAGTTTGGTCAGGGGTAATTGTGTCAATGTAATGCTACCTCTTAGAGTGTGTCCTGTAGATAAAACTAATTCCCTAGGGATGTTTTTCAAGCAGTAGTTGTACATCTTTATCATCAAGATAACCACTTAACAAAGGTCTTAGGAGTCAAGCAACTTAAAATGCAAAATTCATGAATGGAAATTTCTGTGAAACAAAAGATTAAACATGGTAATTGTTTGGTTTGTACAAGGCAGGAGGCAAAATGATCTTTCATGGTTTTTTACTTCCGGAGTTTTCTTATTGCTATATGTTGCAGACAACATTTAAACATTATTTTGAATAATGAAAGATGTGAAGGAGAAATTTACACATGCAGATTTTAAAGAGAGCCCTATAGTGTGTGGTTGAAGAGTAACAAATATGATTATTTGCTTCTGATTTTGAAACACCTACCTTATTTATATAATAGCAGTGTACTCTACTAATATAGCATTTCTTTGTAAAATGTTGTAACCCATTTACTTTATTCATTTCCTATAATAATTTAGTTCTTTGGAACAAATATTGTTAATCCCATTTCATCAATGAGAAAGCCAGTTCCAGCACGGTAGAGTCCGGTCTGGATTGTCCAAATTACTAATCACTTTTTCCTGAACTACAGTTGCTTTAAATTACATTCCATATTTGAAGAAAGGAATTGTAGTGGGAGGTCTCAAGAATCCTGTCCAATAGAAACAAGTGTGGTGATTCAGCCCAGAATTACTAAAGTGTACTAAGAATAAGCTTTGTTGATTTAAGACCCAGCTTCACCATAAGGACCTTGTTAATTGCATGGTGAACGTATTAATTCTGCTCTATTTCCACTCAGTAAATATAGATTCCGTCCTCAGAGTCTTTATGAATGGACATAGAGGTATCTCTCATTTATACTTCATTTCAATGTGTTGAATATTTGTTTTTCAACAGTTACTGCAGGCATTTTTCCTGCTAGGCAGCAGGGATTCAGTAATGAATGACATAAGAGCTCCTCCATGAGGAATTCACCATGTGTGAAGCAAAATTTATCATTTCAGTTTGTTTATGCAGAAATTCCCTTCTCTATAGAACAAACACAGTTTGGAGAATTAAAGAAATCTTCTTCATTGGATGGAACCAAACCCATAGCTGCCCCTCAACCAGGTTTTCAGAGTCTATAAATGCCAACGGAGGAGATTGGACCATCTTTCTCCCACAGCACAGCTAGTGGATTTTAACCATCTGCCACTGGGTTGGTGATGCAACTCCTTGCCCAGTATGCCACCAGAGCTCCCTTCTTTTTTAATAAGTAGCTCTAGTGGCCCAGTGGTGAAGAGCAGCACTGCTATCCCAAAGCCACAGCTGCTCTGCAGGGGAAGAATGGGTAATCTCCTGCCTTTAGCTCCAGAAACCCGCTGGAGGGTCAGCTGTGGGTAGATTCCAGCCTGACACTACACAACAGTACATACAGAGGAGCTCTGATGGTTTGGTGCGTTAAGAATTTGTATTGCCAACCCAAAGACAGTTTAAATCCACCACCTGCTCTGAGAGAGAAAGATAGACAATCTCCTGCATGACTTACAGTCTCAGAAAATTCACTGGAAGGTTAGTTAAGAGTTGGGAGCGACTTGACAGCACATACAACAACACTACATACAGAGCTTTTGTGGCTTAGAGGATAGGAAGTTGAACTGCCAATCTAAAGTCAGGCAGTTCAAACCAGCTATCTTGTGTTTTTTAATACTTTGTAAGAGATGAGAAAAGAGAGTTGAAATAGTTTTATTTTGTATAGGCTTTTTCCTGCCGTATTTGTTTGTTTGTTTTGTAGAATTCCTTTATAATTTGTTGCTTCCTGTTTGTGACTCAGGATCATCCCTCTCTTGGAGGATGGAGTAGCCCAGCCTGTCTGCTGGTACTGTTCAAGCTTAGAAAAAAGCACACCAGTTTGTAAGCCTCCCTTTAGAGGATGGATCTGTGGGAAGAGACCCACGAAGGGGTTGGTGGTAGACTTAGACCTTTTGGGCAGGTATTCTAGGATCCCGGTAACGAGTTTCTAGAAGGAGATTGTGAACTGTGGACAGGCACACCTCTTGGAGCCTTTGGGGACAGGCACAGACAGACAGGCCAAAGCATGGCTATCTTCATAACCAGGGCAAAGGCCAAACTTGTTGGGCAAGAGTGTTACTAAGGAAATTAGGGTATGAACTCATCTATTGTTTTTCATCTTTTTATTTATTTTTAAATGTTTTTTATTGATATTTTAAAGAAGGTTTACAGAAAACTTGGATTTCCATCCACTCATTTTTGCACATTTTCTTCCCTACCCTCCCAGTTCTCTTTTCTCTTTAAGAAGATTCTTTCATTATTTCACAATTTCCTCCCTCCCCTGCTCCCCCAGTTCACTCTGCTATGCAGCTCTTATTCTGGACTGTTGTCATGCATATAATACTTAATCATATATTCTTCACTTGATCTTAGCCAAAAGGCCGAGAAGCGATCATCATATATTCTTTTTAAACAGTTCTTTGCATGTTTTTCATCTTTTAAAAAAAAAACAACCGAAACAACTATGAGATATCATCTCACTCCAGTCAGATAGCAAAATTTAACAGAACAGCAAGCAACAAATGCTGGCGAGGTTGTGGAGAAACTGGAACCTTTATTCGCTGTTGGTGGGAGTGTAAAATGGTGCAACCACTATGGAGGAGGGTATGGCATTTTCTCAAAAAGTTGCAAATAGAGATACCATTTGACCCAACAGTTCCACTACTGGGACTAAAACCCAAAGAGACCATAACTGCTACCCAAGCAGATATATGCACACCCATGTTTTTCGCAGCTTTGTTCACAATAGTAAGGAGTTGGAAACAACCTAAGTGCCCATTAACAAATGAATGGTTAGAGAATCAAGCTGTGGTATGTTCACACAATGGAATACTATGCTGCATTGAAAAACAAGGAACTCATGAAATATTTTTCAAAACGGGTGACCCTGGAGGACATTGTTCTGAGTGAAATATTTTTGTTAGAAAAGGACAAATACTGCATAGTGCCACTGTTGTAAAACAGGACTGACATTGGGGTTGGGAGGAGACTGAGAAAGATGGGATAAATAATGTATATTGCATTGAAACAGATGAGGGAAAAAACTGTTTAAAAGGGATATAGGATTTGATTAGGTATTATTGTCATGAAAGGAGTCCAGAACAAAGGCTGCATAGTGGAGTGGACCCGGGGGCAGAGATTGTAAAACAATAAAAGAATTTTTTACTTTTCAAAAAGAAGAGTTTACTGGGGAGGACGGGTTGGCAGGGAGAAAAGTGCAACAAATGAATGGATGGAAACTTAAAGTCTCTGTAAATTTTCATAAAGTGAATAATAATAATAAAATAAACCTAAAAAATTGAGATTAAAAAAATAAACCAAAAAATACGTGCTTGTGTCCTTAGCGCTGTTGTTTCATGGCTGTGATGTACTTCTATTTCTGTTGGAGTTTTTAATGGATGACTCAAGAATATAATTAACACTTTATTTAGTCACACTGAAATGGAAGTAAGTCACAGTGACAAAATTCTTGTATCTTATTTGATCTTGCTAAGAATAATTTCATTATTGGCTTTTTCTTTCTAATTTAGTATCTCCTTGTATCTTGACTTTTTAGATCGCCTTCAGCTCCCCAGGAATATGATTGAAAACAGCATGTTTGAAGAAGAACCAGATGTGGTAGATTTAGCCAAAGAGCCTTGCTTACATCCTCTAGAGCCCGATGAGGTGGAATATGAGCCCCGAGGTTCACGTCTGCTGGTTCGGGGCCTTGGGGAGCATGACTTGGAGGAGGATGAAGAAGATTGTGAGTCATCTGCAAAGCTTCTGGGCATGTCCTTCATGAACAGAAGCTCAGGCCTCCGGAACACCACAACCGGCTACAGGCAGGGCTCTAATGGCCCTTGTTCAGTGCCCTCTGCAAGGACCATGGCAGCCTGTGCTTTTGTCGTTATGATTGCTGTTTCTGTCATCATGGTGATTTACCTGTTGCCCAAATGTACCTTTACCAAAGAAGGCTGCTATAAAAAAAACCAATCAATGAGATTCATTCAGACACAGGTAAAGGAGAAGAATTCATTTCCATGGGCACACACCAGACTTCCTACTACCATTAAACCACTACGCTATGAAGTTAACCTGCACCCAAACCTCACTTCGATGACTTTCACGGGTTCTGTGACAATTTTACTTCAAGCTCTTCAGGCCAAATGGAATATCATTCTTCATAGTAAAGGCCATAATATTTCAAAAGCGACCATTAGGTTAGCAGTTGCAAGCGAAGAGCACAATGTTGAGGTCGTGGAGTATAATAAAACTGAACAGCTTGCTATTATTGTCCCCGAAGCCCTTCTTGAAGGACATAATTACACCTTGAAGCTTGAGTTTTCAGCAAAGATATCTCCGCACTACTATGGGTTTTATGGCTTCACCTACACAAATGAAAAGAATGAGAAAAAGTACGTAACCTTCCTTTTTAAAGGATTTAGCTCTGTGCTCTATGATGACATCTAGATTATGGCTTCTTTTACCTCCGTTAGAGATTCTAATGCAAATTTCTTTTTATTTTTTAATTTTAGGTTGCTTTTGAAGTGTGTACAACTTCTCCAACATCTAGTGGTGGGATAATAGCACAGTGAATAAATCTTAAATTAGTGAGGTTCATTTTTTATAAAAAAAATTATTTTAAGCTTTTCATTACATGTAAGTTGATCTTAATTTTCTAGTACCTTTACAGAATCTTTTATGGGCAGCAAGACTATAGAATATTTTTTAAGCCCTGTCTTCCTAATGTGCTGAATGAACCTATTTTTGTCATTGGGTGTCTTTGAATTGACTGTGACTCCTAGCTACCTTGTGGGCAACAGATTGAATTGTTAGGAGGTATTTAATAAGATGGAGTAAGTGAAAAGATGAAGTATAATATGGAGAGAGAGAGAGAGAGAGAGTGTCTGTGTGTATGTGTGTGTGTGTGT
>NW_006399793.1:17901773-17907395 GCF_000299155.1 Elephantulus edwardii
TAGGGTCTCTATGAGTCGTCTACGACTTGACGGCACCTAACAACAACAACAGCAGTTTATTTGGGCCAGGGGAAGGAAATCAAAGATAAAAGTTGTCTTTTATAATATGAAGACAGAATAAAAACTATTTTTCTCCTTGCTTGGAGCTCTTTTTTACTTTACCCTCATACTTACAGCAGTAATTTGAATTTCAGATACATACAATTGATGCTTGCCAGTAGGCTATTAATAAGTAGTTACAATGTTGGCTCTTTTCTGTGAACTGAGTCCTTATAGATCTCTTTTATACATAGTTGTTTGTAAATTAATATATGAATTACTAGTGCTGACCATCTAGTTAGTGTATATTAGTGTATTAAGAGATGTACGTAGAAATTCAAAACATCTAAATTTAGGAAACTCTTTGATCTTCCTTAAATAGGGAAAGAGACCGAAAAGGTCTGTACTTCTACTCAGATGAATAACATTTTTTTAATTCTTATCTATGTGTGTGCGCGCGCGCATGTACACTGTTGAATCCGATCCGACTGGCACAGAGGAGACTGCCCCTCCTTCTCCAGCGGAGCATCTGGTGGATTCGAACCATGTACCTTCAGGATTGCAGTGCAGCTACTTGCCACTAGGCCCCCAGAGCTCCCTTCTATCTAATACTTTTTAAGTAAATATTATATTGACTCAAGAGCTCAATTTCACTTACATGAGAACAGACATTGAAAGAAAATTTATAATTGCATTAATGGTTGAGAGTTTCTTGATTTTTAGTTCTTCTTCCGTAATCTTTATCACTCCTAGGAAGTACACATATAAAAGCAATATTATTACTATACATTGAGACTGTTAATAGACGTTTCCCTCTTTAATCGCATTATTGCCCTTTCATTTCCTTGGACCTACTATCATATAAAGGGAGAAAGAAATTTTGCATAGTAAGATAAAGTGTCTTTTGATACAGTCAGTCTTGCCACAGGTTGATTTGAAATGTTAAGCAAGGTAGTTTCTTAAAATTAAGAGTATTAAAAAGAATAGCTTAAAAATGATTAAATTCTTGTCTGTGAAACTATTTCATTGATCTACTAGGTTAAGTAAAGGAAATCCTTACCATGTTTGTATCTTTTGATGAGAAATGAAAATGAAAAAGATTAATTTCACGTTTTATGATTTCTTAAAACTAATTTTTTTCTTTCTCTCAATTTTTCTTAATGCTTTTAGAGAAATTTTTGTAATCTTGTTTCCCTCAGGTAGAATTAAAATGTTTAAACGGGTAGATAAAGAATTAAAGGATGAGGTTTGAGGAATTAGACTGTAAAGTTAAATGTTACTTTGTTGTTAGTTATAATAAGGACACTTTACTCATATGATCCAAGAGTAGGAGACATCAGTAATCTTGCATTTGTCTAGAAGTTGTTGATAAAGTATTTAAGATTCTATATAGCAAACTCATAAAAGGTTATATAGTTGCAGTAAATGATTTAGGATGGAATGTGATTTAGCGTTTCTCTGCCTCTTGACATTTTCCTTGAAATATTCAAGTAGTGGGCTCTTTTACAGGGAGCTCTGATGGCTTATTGTTAGGTGGTGTCAAGTCGAGTACGACTCGTAGCAAACCAATGAACAAAATATCTATGCCATCCTCATACTTCGTGGCACACAAGAGCCTGTTGGAGCAGTCACTGTGTCAGACCACCTAGTTGAGGGTCTTCCTCTTCTTGGCTGACCCTTCATTCTTCCCAGCACCATTTTTTGTACTTAGTTAAATTTCACCAGCTGCTTTACAGGAGAAAATTGGTCAGTCTCCTTCTGTACAATTTACTGTCTCTGTAAAACCACTGTTGGGTCACTGTTGGGTAGGTTCTGATAGTACATAACAACAGCCTCTTTATCAGGTCTTCTGGCTTCAGATCTTAATCATAGCTCACTCTTCCTGTTCTCCCTATCTTTTGTTTCTATAAGTGCAAATCTTGTTAGTCGTTGGCAGACGATTCTTGAGCATTTCCTCATTTCTGAACTTGTTCAAGAACTTTCATCATCTGGACTTTGTTTCTCTTAATAGACCTCATGTTCCATGTTGAATTTCCTGAGCACTTTTCCTGAAATCTAGTAATAGTAGCCAATGTTTACTGAGAACAGCAATGTTAAAGACTATTCCAAGTATTTTGTATATTTAGTCTTTGTCTTTGTTCCAACAGAAGTACAATTGGTTAGCTTGAATGAACAGAGATTGAATTATTAAAAAAAGAAAAAAACAAACAAAAAAATACCACACCAAACAGCAAGTTTAGGACACTTAAAGTCTGTATTCAGGGTTCTGGGAGAAGGCATCATTTGTCCATTCTAGGTGAAAATCACCCATTTGGCTTCTTTATTGTTATTTTCAGCTCTTTTGGGAGACCTCTGTCTGGCTTCTGTTATTCCCTTTTGTTCTTGCTTCTACATTTAATCTTTACATATTTTACAAATGACTTGCTTAAAAGACACCTTACACGTAGGTGACCTGATTAATATAACCCAGAATATTTTCTCTCAAATAGAATTACATTCACAGGTGTAGAGGTTAGAATTTTTGACATGTATTTTTTTTTTTTTGGTGGGGGGGGAGGGGATGTCATTCATTCTGTAGCACTTTTTACTCCTCCGGATGTGCTCTGAGAGATGTTGTTGCTGTTAGGTACCACCAAGTCAACTATAACTCAGCAACCCTGTGAACATTGGATATGAACCTTGCCCTAGCTTGAGCCATCTTACTCTGTCCTGCTCGAGACCCTTGTTCTAGTAACGGTGTCCATGAGGCTCTTCCTCTCTCTCTTTCACCAAGTCTTTATTTCCCAGCATGATGTGTCTCCACAAGGACTGATTCCTTCTGAAAATATGCCCAAAGTGAGATGAAGTTTCACCATCCTTAAAAAAAGATTGAAGTTGTCAACAATTTCATTTTACTTGGATCCAGAATCAACACTCATGGTAGCGTAAACAAGAAATCGAAGTAGGTGTTATATTGAATAAATCTACTGTCACAGACTTCTCATAAGTTCTGAAGAGCAAGGAGGCTGATTTAATAAGACTAAGATCAACTGATCCAAGCCATAGTATTTTTAGTTGCATACTATATATCTGAAAATTGGGTAATGAATAAGGATGATAGAAGAATTGATGCCTGTGAATTGTAGTATTAGTGAAGTAATGAATAGGCCATGAATTGCTGAAAGAAGAAACAAATCTGCCTTAAAGAAAGTGCAACCAAAGTGCTCCTTGGAGGCAAAGATGGTAAAACTTTGTTTCAGTCATTTTGGACATATTTTCAGGAGTAACCAGTCTGTAGAGAGAGACCTCATGTTTCCTTGAGATAAAGGGTTTAATATTATATCCATTTCACAGCCTCAGAAGTAGACATATGAATAACTCATCCAGCATCTTAATCTAGCAAATAGAGAGGGAATTAAACCAATGTCCTTTTAACCAGATAAACCCTTCTTAAATCACTCTATTATACTGTTTCCCTAATTCACACCTCTTTATCTTTGCACATTGTTATCTTATTCCCAATGGTTACCGGTTATTTTACCTGACCCCTTACTAATTCATTATTGCCCTTTACATTCCATTTTGGACATAATGTGTACCAAGAGAACTTTGTCCATGACAGTTCATTTCTTATTTGTGCTGTCACTACACTTTTGTAGAACCTGTTTAGTTTTTGTTTATACATTTACCTCCTGAATTAGCTTGTGCATGACTTGTGGGGCAGACTTCTTTCCTTTATCTTTTTGTCTCCAATCTTTATAATCATGACTTTCTTAATATGCTATAATATAGGTTCCATTGGAAGTTCATCCTTAGAAGGTCTGAGCAATTTATGAGTTTGGTACATTTAGTATGTATGATGAGTTATGGAGTTAAAAATTTGAATTAATGCTATTAGTTTACTTTGGAATAATAATAATAGATTGGACCATAAAGCAGAGATCAGAAAAAGTTCATTATACAAAATGTTCCATTTTTCTTTTAAAAGGATCATGTTGTCAAGTCCTTTAATCTTTAGAACCTGTGTGGTTATTTTTTGGAACTCGGTTTTTATCACCTAAGTTCTGGAGCATTGTTGCTGCTGTTAATGTGTCATCAGTTGGAATCATACCCTCCAGTAAGTTTTTAGAGACCAAATAACAATAGAAGGGTTATTCATCTTTCTCCAGTAGAGCTGCTGGTGAATTTGAACCCTGTGCCTTTTTAGGACTTTAGTGTTTTGTAAATAAGCTCTAGTTTTAGAAGGAATTATTTCTGCTGTAACTAGTGATAATGACAAACTGCCATAGTTGTATATTTTGCTTAAACAAAATCTGGTAAACTCTGACACATATTTAGATTAATTGTTACATGAAAGTAAACTTCATTTTGAAAGATGTAATAATGTAGTTGTTGTGTACCATAGTCAGAACTGCCCCATAGCTGACCTCCCACCCACAGAACACCTGATGGCTTCAAATAACATGCCTTAGGGATTGCAGCTCAGCTTTTTGCCACTAGGCCACCAGAGCTCCCTGTAATAGGCAATGTTGTTGTTGTTGTTGTTAAGTGCCATCGAGTCGCAGGCGACTCACGACCCTATGAAGGAGAGTCCTCGACGCTTGGGTGCCTTTCATCCTCTTTCCAGGTTCATAGGGTTTCCAGAGGCAAGCTGTTACAGAAGTGGATGCCATTCCTGCTTCCAATTTACAGTATGCAATAGAAAACCAAAACGTGCTTGTTTCAAGTACGAGTGAGGTGCTTAGATTTAGAAAAACCTCTCATAATACACATGGACTTTAAAAAATATATTTACCCCCTCTGTTTTTTCTGTTGATGAGCATGTGAGGTCAGCATTACTGTTTGATTTAATAACTGGGGAACTGTATCAGGAATAGGCTTGAATGAGATGACTGTCTTGAAATTGTGTTGTTAGGTGCCATCAAGTCAAATATGACTCATAGTGAACTATGAACAAAACCTCTGAACCCTGTTCTATCCTCACACTTTCTGACACACAAGAGCCCATTGCTGCAATCACTGTGTCAAGTCTACCTGGTTTAGAGTCCTCCTCTTCTTTGCCAACTCTCCACCCTTCCCAGTATTGTGTCCTTCTCCAAGGAATAGACTTTCCTAGCAACATGACCTAAGTATGTGAGGCAAAGCCTCATCATTCTTGCCTCCGAAGAGCACTCCAGCTACACCCTCTCCAAGACATATCTGTTTGTTCTCTTGGCTGTCCATGGGATGTTCAGTGCTCTTCTCCAGCACCACTGCTCAAAGGTGTTGATTCTTCTTCTGTCATCCTTATTCATTGTCCAGCTGTCAGATGCATAGGAAGAAATCAGAAATACTATGGCCCAGAGACTTAAAAAATAGAATTTTTAGATCAGTGATTAGTCTTGACATAGTGTACTGTCACTATTTCTGAAAGCATAGTCACTGATTAAAAATATGGCTGTGGTATATTCGCATGCTGCATTGAAAAACAAGGAACTCATGCAATATTATTCAAAATGGGTGAACCTGGAGGACATTATGCTGAGTGAGGTATCTCAGTCACAAAGGGACAAATGCTATATGGTGCCACTGTTGTAGAATGAGGCTGGCATTGGGGTGTGGGTA
>NW_006399793.1:17907710-17941349 GCF_000299155.1 Elephantulus edwardii
AAAAAAAAAATATGGAATTCTTGGGTAGTGTAAACAGTTGATGAGCATGACTGGTAGCCAAAAGGTTCTAAGTTTGAATCTGATCAGTGCCTTGGACAAAAGACCTGGTGATCTGCTTCTGAAAAATCAGTCATTGAAAATCCTATGTATGGCTCAAAGTTCTGCCCTGACACACTTGGGCCCCCATAAGTGACAGTTGACACATCATCACTTGAATATTTAAAAAAATAAGCTTCAAGATACTCAGCACAGACAGGACAGAATACAAGTATCAAGCAGCAGCCTTCTCAAAGTCTTTTATGTGAGTTATCACTATTAACAGTACTTAAGGTTTTGTTTCTCTTAGAATTTTCCGATTCAAATTTTGTCCAGAAGTGATGTTCCAACTGTTGTAATTTTTGTGAATAGTAGCAATATTATCAGATTTTATCCCCTGGCCATTTGTGATCTTTTCCTAAAACTTTGTCACCTGAGATGGTGTAGGGTGAAGAAGTGGTGTGTCAGAAGCATAAGCTGAAGTTGTTTCATGTATGTTGATCTGTCTTTCTTGAATTTAACCAGTAGTAAGTTATCTGTGCTCATTATTCAGGTCTGTCGGGCTGAGTAGGATGTGTACAATAATTTTCAGTATGAAAGAAAATCAAGAGTTATGGCTATATATTGTTTATAATAACAAACATCTATATAGGGCTTCAGGTTCAGTTTTTTATAGTCTCTTTAAAGTCTTTATGTATATTTGATAAAGAATATGTTTGTCTTAATTTAACAACTAAAAAAATTGAGACTTGAGTCATTGATTTGCTCAAAGTCATTTGGATGGTAAAGTGCAGAATTTTATTCTTCTTATTTAACCCTCATCTACTTTATTTTCTGTTTTATCTTTTTAAAGTGAAAAATAAGCCCTAGTCGGGAGAGGTTATCGCAACTAAAGTGAGTGGTTGTGTATCTGTCATATTGGCCAGTTCTTGAAATACTCATAACAGTGCCACATTTATCTCAGTTACTGTATGGGCATGTTTGAATGAACTTTTAAATGTAGATCACCTTATGAAGAAATGCCTAGCTGAACATCTCCATTTTCTCACTTATGTTTTTTTCCCAGCATGTTACTAAAGAATTAACAGTAGGGATCTCTGGTGGCCTAGTGGTTAGAAGCTGTGTTAATACCCCAAAGGCACGTTACTCAAATCTACCAATGATCCATGGGTGAAGAATGGGAAGTCCCTACCCTTGTAATTAACTGCCTCTGAAAACCATCTGGAGGGTCAGCTGACTCAGTGACATACAACAGCATACATGTGTTTGGTCTCTCTTTACTTGGAAAAAGAGAATGAAGGAGTCAAGAATAGGGTTAATAAGTGGAGTGTGTGACTAATTGCCTCCATGAACAACTAAGTGCCTCTTTTTTCTGTTACAAGAAGAATGGGGTGGTGCCTGCCAGCCATTACTGAATGTTTTAATAAATCCTGTGGAACAATGTGGACCAAAATGTGAGGGGTGGAAGAAAGTTGAAAATGCAGGACAAAATTTCAAATTGTCAAATCCCTTCTTTCTGAACCATGGAGTCTGATTAAATTTTAAAACTATTGTCCAGGATATTCTTTAAACTCTAAATGAAACTGTCACCTAACTCTTCTTTAAACCTAACAGTAAAAGTAAGACAAGAAAAATTCACTGCCATCAAGTGACTCCTGCTCCTAGCACATTATAAAACTGCCCCATACAGTTTATAAAGAATGTCTGCCTTAAGAAGACATTAAGATCTGCTTTTGAGATCAAATTGACAGTGGTGGTGTTATGTACCATTGAATCATAACCAACTCTTAGCTGAGCCTCCAGGTTTTCAGAGACTATAAATTGTAGAGAAGAGAATGCCCCCTTCTCCCATGGAGTAGCTGGTGAATTAGGACCGTGTGCCTTAGGGTTGGCAGGGTGACTCCTTACCAGTAAGCCGCAAGAGTTCCCCCTAAATTGAAAATAGCAGCTTGAAAGATTAGATAGGACATTTAGGTGGTAGTGAGTGTTTTGTTAATAAGAAAACAGCAGTTCAGAAAAAGAGGCCAAGAATGATTACACAACTCAGGAGGTAATTAATGACAGTGAATTGTACATGTAGAAATTGTTTAATTGGTACATGTGCTTCAACAAGAACAAAAATAAATTATGTGCTATAAGAACAGGAGAAAAAAAAATTATTTCTCCCTAAAGAGTAAGGAAACCAGTATACAAAGGGATACCAATTTTTTTCATGCTTCAAAGTGCAAATTATGAAATTGGGATTTAGTGAGAAAAAATTAGTCTCCACCAATGATTGATGGCATGTAATGGCTGTGGTTCTTATTGTTCTTCCATTAGAAACCTTTCAAAGGCCAGCCCAGTCTACTTGTAGGGCTACGTCTCTTGCCATATGGGAAAGCCTCGTAGTCTTTGGACTAAGCATGCTTGTAGCATGCACACTCTTCTCTACTTCTTTCAAATACAACTGATGTTTTAAAGTCCTTTTTAGATTATTCCCCCCACCCCACTACTTTGTTTTCACTGTTAGAACTTGTTTGGAAGCCTGACTTGAGTTTCTTTTCTGTCTGTTGATAAACCTCAGCCTCCTAGTTAGATTGCAGATCCTTTAAAGGCTATGATTGTATGTTTATCTTGGAATTCCTAGTACTTGGCCTGGTGCCTTGACTAATAGATGTTCAATGACTGTTGAGTTGTATTTGTGTTTGTTTTAGGCTCTTTGCGGGGACTCAGTTTGAGCCCTTGGGATTAAGAACTGTTTTTCCGTGTTTTGATGAACCAGCATTTAAAGCCACATTTCTCATCCGGATCATAAGGAATAAGGAGCACTCTGCTATATCAAATATGCCTAAGGTACAGTTCTGTTGCTTAAAATGTAAAGTCATAAGTGGACCTGTCTTTATTAAGAACCTTGAATTAATCTTTTCCAAACCAGTGGTGAAAATTATTAAAACTATATGTATTTTTGTTCTTACATAAGTTAAGATGTGTTGGAAACACTAGAAGCCAGTCTCAGGAACCCCTGAGGAAAGAAAAGGACCCCGATGGACTTAGAATGGAGGAAATGCAAAGTGTGAATTATGAACTAAAGTATAAATGCTTAACAGTATGCACCACAGCACCAGAGATCAGAGTGTTTTATAGCTCGTGGTTAATTTATTCTTATAAGTCATGATATTTGATTATATTAAAAGATGATTTTTGTTTGTGTTTCTTGCTAAGTGGAAAAAAAACCTATATTGTAATTTGAAGACTGGCTACAAGAACAAGAATCTTTTTCTTGAAAATTCCTTTATATAGGAGGCAGTGGGTGAAATAATGCAACCAAGGATATTGTTTTTATGCTAAATGATCCTAAGGGTGTTGTCTCATCACTTGAAGGGCCGTGTGCAGCCTAATTGGAGCCTCTTGGACCCATGTGGTTAGGAGGGAAGAACAGCAACCCCTGACAGGCTATGATGTTAGCCCCTGTAGTCAAGAGAGTACCTGACCTGTTCTTAAATATGTCACTCACAGAGTGCCACTCCCAGCCATACTTTTCACCCTAGTCTTTCTCTAGGGGTGGATGCCTACTTGGCTACTCTCCCAAAACACAGAATCCAGAGTTAGAAATACTGCAATATTGCCTATATTCCATTGCCTTGTACCTGTCACATCTTTCTCTGATGACTTACTTCCTTTGATTTTACTGAACCGTATCACAGTCTTCAATGTAACACACTTGAAAACTCGCTGCACATCATTTGAAGGGATAAAACATTTTGGCACCTCAGTTACCACACCTTATTCTGTGAATGTAATATAAAATCATAGAGTAGAATATTCCTAGGTCATCAATAAGCATTTGCATTTTGGTCAGATTTTAAAAGGAGGAAGTAGAAGCATTGCTACTTCCTATCTTTAACTTAGATATACTTAATTCTGTCTCTTATATTCAGTATGTCCTCATGATGGATGGTAGGATAGCGTATGATTAAAGCCATGCTCTTAGAAACCCAGTGATTAATATGCCAGCATCCTTACAGCCTATTTCTTATTTGATACTTTCATTTTGTGGTTCATTTGTCATTGTCATAATTTCCATAGTTACAGAACTGTCATCTCCCCTTTTTGCTTATAGAAATCATCCGTCGTTCTGGAGAATGGACTCGTTCAGGATGAGTTTTATGAGAGTGTGAAGATGAGCACGTATCTGGTTGCTTTCGTTGTGGGCGAGATAAAGAACCTGAGTCAGGAGGTTAATGGAACCCTGGTATGTGATTGTGGTAATTGTCTGAAAGCCTATTCCACGAGTAAGAGGTAAAGAGGAAGTCTTGCTTTAGTGATTGCAGGTGGATGCCTTGCAATGGTTCTTTCTTGCATCATGGCTCACATCTTATACTAGAAATGCTTCTTTTACTTAGCCGTTATTTACCATTATTAATTTAGTGTCAGAAGACATAGATGTCAAGTTACTCATGATTTTACATTTATAACAGTTACAGGAAGACAGTATATATCAGTCAGCGCAGAAGATGCTATATCGTACAAGGTAATACAAAATAATTATAAGAACAACTCTTTAAACAGGAACTCTAGTTTGTAAAATTTAAGTGAATCCTTTTTGGGGAAAAAGTCCAATTGCATTTTCTCATTTTAAATTAGTAAGTAAGGTTGTTAATTTAAAGGTTTTGTTTATATATTTTTTTATATTTATAATTTGTTCTGTCAAGCTTGTTTTATTTTTTCCCATCAGTACCTATCCATAAATGATTATTTGCTTGTATTTTAAATGCTTTCATTTCACTAGACAAGCTAATATTTTCACATATAATGTTAAAAGTGAAGAGAGATTTCTTTAAGCTGAAAAATATTATTTTTCATGATAGAAAAGTCAGTGGAATTCTTTAAATTTTGTTTTCATATTTTTGAATCCTGCCAGTAACTATAAAGAGTCCTGGAACATCTTGAGTTGGATTGCTAACCTCAAAGTCATCAGTTCAAATTCATCACCTGCTCAGAGGGAGAAGATAGGAAGTCTTCTCCTGTATAGATTTATGTCTTTGGAACTTGATAGTGTTTTCACAGGTTGTAATAGATGACAGTGGGATTGCCAGGGAATATTGATGACCTTTTGAATATTATATAGCTGGTTTTGTGTTTCCTTTATAAACCAGACCCTCACTTGTTAACTTAGTTCCAACTGAAGAGGTCCTCCCTCAAGTTTCAAAACTGTAAATCTCTACAAAAAGTTGTCAGGTTGCAAAACTGTAAATCTTTATAGGAAGTTGTGATGTGCTGTCGAGTCAACAGCATTTCCGCCCCCCCCCCCCAATTGAAGTATTTGGGGGATTCCAGCCACTGAGTTTTCTTTTTATAAGTCAGTGTTTTACACATCACACCACCGGAACTTTTATGGATTAAGATGTTTCTTTTATTCGCAGTATAATTGAATTTTACCATTAACTGTTTAGCCAGAGGATTAGAAGAGGTTCATATTGGTTCTTATTCCCAAGAAAAGTGATCCAACAAAGTGTGAAAACTATCGAACACTATCATTAATATCACATGCAAGCAAAATACTGAAGATCATTCAGAAATGCCTAGAACAGTACATACATCGGGAACTGCAAGAAGTTCAAGCAGAATTTAGAAGAGGCCATAACACCAAGGGATGTCATTGCTGACATATATTTCTGTACCTTGTTAACATATTTCTGGTGAGGAAACAAAAAATCAGAGAGGTTACATAATTTCCTCAAGATTAGACAGCCAGTAAATGATAGTCAGAATTCTGATACCCACCACAACACTTTGCATCTTACACCAAGTGGCATAAATAAATAACTTCTGTAAGTGGTGCTGGAGAAAAGTCTTGAACATAACATAACTGCCAAGAGATCAAATAGGTCCATCTTGGAAAGGGTGAATTCCAAGTTTCTCCTTGGAAACTAGGATTTTGAAGGTCCATCTCACATACTTTGGGCACGTGGCTAGGAGAGACCAGTCTCAGAAGGTTGGATGGACAGCATAGGAGAGGAAGACCCTGAATGAAATGGAATGATACAGTACTTGGGGCAGTGGGGGTTGGTATATAGGAATTAATGAGACTGGGTCAGGACAGGGCAGGCTTCAGAGCTGTTGTACATAGGGTTGTTCTGGATCACAGGCAACTCGAGGGCACATAACAACAACAACTATAAACCACCCATTGTACACATTGCTCTTGAATAATTTTCCAATGTTACAGGTCCTAGAGGACAGAATAGAACAGTGCCATAGGATTTCCATGGCTCTAATTGTTATGGAAGCAGACCATCTTGTCTTTCTTTCATGGAGCAGCTGGTCTGTTGGGACTGCCAGTCTTTTAGTTACAACTTAGTGCTTAACTATTTCACCACCAGTGACGAGAAAGTTAAGGTCTTAACAAAGGGTTTTTACTGTATTAAAATGTTATCATCTCACAGTATTATTTATTGCTTTCTTTCAATAAAATACTGGAGCATTTTCACTGCCAAAAAAAATGTTATCATCAAAGAATCTTTAGATGAATTGTGGCTTTAGAGAAATAAATTGGGTATCACACAGAGAAAAAAATTATGTTAAGGAATTAACTCAGTGATTATGGAGACAGTCAAGTCCAGAATCTGTATATCAGGCAACAGGCTGTAAAGTCCCTCAGGCTTATGTCCTATATATGTGAGTCAGAAGATGGAAAGAGTGCAGGAGTTGAGAGGAAATTCTGCCAAACTGTCTAACATACCCTAAGATAACTCCCTTTTCAGTTATTGATCATATTAGTTACAATATGGAATATAATTCTGATAATAATATGGAATAACTCCATGATTAATATTTGACCTAATCACCTTATATTTAGTAATAGTTGACTTTGTTGTTGTTATATACCATACATAACTTTCCCTCCAGTGGGTTTTCGGAGGCAGTAAATCGCACAGTAGGAGATGGCCCATCTTTTTCCCGTTGAGCATCTGGTGGATTCAAACTACATGCTTTTGGGATGGCAGTGCTGCTGCTTACCAGTAGGCCACCCAGGCTCCCTCTCTGATATTGTTGTCATTATTATTGGGATGGATCCAGCTCATAGCTAGCCCTCCAGCAGGTTTTACAGTCATTTCAATTACATGGAAGGAGATTGCTCATCTCTCCTGCAGAACAGCTGGTGGATTTGAACCATGTGCCTTTTGATTGGTATCTCAACTCCTTACTTCTAGGACACCAGAACACCCTATTTGACGTTGTTGTGCACTGCTGAGTTTGAACTGACTCCTAGCTTACCCTCCAGCAGGTTTTTGGAGGCAGTAAATCACATGGGAGGAAATTGTCCATCCTTCTGCAGAGCAGGTGGTAGATTCGAACTGTATGCCTTTGGGATTGCAGCACAGCTTCTTACCAGTAGGCCACCAGAGTTCCCTATTTGACATTAGTGCTATTTAATACTTTTCAGGAAGAAAACACTAGAACTTTCTTCACTAATACCTGTCTTAACTAAGCAACTGAAAATGTCAGAGTTGACTATGGGGTTATTAAATATGCCCTGTGCAATGATAAAGTTAGCAGTGTTGCCAAGAAACTGAAGAAAAAGAAACATTTCTGTTAATTCTTAAGGGTTTTTCAAAGCTCTCTCTCCCTTTTAGTAAATGCCAGCATTACCTAGAAAATTCTAGGTCAGTTCTGAAATGCACTACTTTATCTGATTGCCCTGAGGTGTTTTTGGTTTTGCTAGTGCCTGCTTTTGTTTTAATCCTAGACAAATCTAATTGGTAAACTAGAATCTGATTCCAGTCGTGGTTAGTTAGATGTGGACAGTCTCTCAATTTACAAATAGAACCTCAAAAGTTTTATATATGTGATCTTACAATTTTGATATATACCTATTCAGTCAGGAGTGTGACTTTGTTCCAGATTTCCACTACAAACAGTTCTACCCCAAAAAGCTGCATTAGCCTTGTTTGTATATTATGATCATTTATATCATTTTCCTGAAGTCCCATGTAATTATATATTCTGGATAGACTTGCTAGAGATTTTTTTAAATTAGGAATTTATTCTTGTTTGTGTTCCAGCTGTCTATTTAGGATGCCTGGTGTTTATTGAGAAACTGTCGGAAGTTTCCAATATTTTCTACCTTTATGTATCTTGCATTCAGTGACTGGGGTAATCGGGATGGGTGTGTCAGAGGCAGTGCAATTGGCACAGAATAGAGCAGAGTTTAGGGCTATTGTACATAGGATTGCTATGAGTCGCAAGCGACTCGACGGCACATATGTATCTTGCAGGCCAAATTATAGTCCTCTTTAGGGAATAGATTTTGTTCTGGTATTGCTGTCTAGTTTCTGTTTTTATTGGATTAAGGAACAGATCAATTATGGTTTCTTTCCTTCAATCTAAAGAGCTTTTTTCTCTGAAAACTGACTCTAAGATTATATAGGTAAGCCCTTTAGAAAATGTCTGTAAAGTATTATTAACAAGAGATTTGGCAATAAAATTTTAATGTTTTAAATCTTAATGCCTGGGTACCAGTTGACTTCAACTTGACAGTGTTTAGACTACTGTCAAGCCAAAATCATGGTGAAGATTTTTTTTTTTTTTTGCTATACTAGATTGTATTCTTTCCCCCTCTTACTGTTCTTAGAAAATGCGGTAATTACAATAACCAAATTATTTTCTTTAATGATAACTCATAGCAGTCAAACATTCCGTAGCATACATTCTTTTAAAGAAAAGGAAAATAATTAGACCATACAAAAAAAACTTACCCTTTTATTTTTGCTAATCATTATATTCCAGAAATGGGACAAAGTAGGTCCTATGGTTAGATTTCTGTTTCATGTAAACTTTTTTCCATTTGAGGCTAAAACTGACCTCTCTGGCAGAAATATGCAGGAAGTACACCTGTCAGATGAGCTTATAGTTCCCATGGCAAGTGGTGACTGGATTCTAATAAGTTGTGCCACAGGCTACAGATGGTGGAGGGCTGGGTACACTTGACCACATTACTTAAGAGATGAAATAGAAGGCAGCATGATTTTGATTGGTTAATTCCAAACCTAAACGCTTAATTCTTATAGTAACTAGTACCCTAATGCTTTCCTCATACATATTTTTCTCTGCTTCCCATGGAATTCTGTTTGGCATATAATTACTCAAATTTATTGAGCACTTGTGTCAATTATTATTCTATGTTTGGTGCTTGTAGTAGCTCATTTAGTCCTCACAGCACCCATGAAGGTCACTCACTCATTCATCACAGTGGAGTGTGAACAGACTCAGTTCACCTGAGAGGATATTGCCCATCTTTGTCCCATGGAGCAGCTGGTTAATTCAAACGATCTGCCTTCAAGTTGGCAGGGCAACTCCTTGCTCACTAGGCCATCACTGTTTTACAGATAAGGAAACTAAGGTTCACTGATTTGTTCACAGTCATACCACAAGCAGAGATTTAAATACTGGCACTAGAATACAAAGCAAGTACTCAATTTTTTTTATTTAACCATAAATTTTTATTGCAGGTTACCTTTGTGTTTCTGTGATTAATGCATACTATAGACAGAAGTTCCATAGAAAAATAATTATGCTTGAAATATATGACCTTTTAGAACTTGTCAGTTTATAATACTTCATGGAGACTAAAATTAATCTTGGGCTAGAATTCATTTTTGCATATACATACATGTGTTTTGTACACATGGTGAATTATTCTATTAGACTCTCTTTCTCACCTATTGAGAACTTCATTTTGAAGTATTTCATTTCTGAGGTATTTTCTTTCAGAATTTTTATTCTGCTTTCCCAGATAGTGTAAAGGACTTTAAAGAGTAAATATTCCTCTTTTAACAGTCATCACTTTGACTGATTTCTTAAACTTTGCCTTTTAGTGCTTAGTGAAGATATGTTAGATGTTACCTTTTGAATTTAATTCCATTATGAGATGTGAGACCTCTTACCAGGTACCTGCAAGATGCCATGTACTCTGATAAGTAATAGAATGATAAAAATTTAGTCTTATTAAAAAATATTAGTCTTATCCTTTGGATTACTCAGTCTTGATAACTTATAGGCAAGAAAGAATATCATGTAATTGGGCAGATTTTGAAAAATTTCTGTAAAGTTATTAAAAGTAGTGGGATGTTAGCTTTAAAAATAAAAGTAAAAAAATTTAAAAAACAAAACAGAAAAAAATTCAAAAGTAAAGATCCTTGTTGTATGAAAGAGACTTGGTAAACCCTGTGGGGAATAGAAGAACTATAAGCAAGAAAAATAGAACTCTGCCACCTTTTTTAGATATGCCTGTCTTAACAGTGTTCATGAGAATACAGTACTATTTTAATTATATCGCTCTTTGCATCATGTTTCCTTTTAGGTTTCTATATATGGTATACCAGAAAGGATTGATCAGTTTCACCATGCCCTGGGGGTAGCTGTGAAAGTTTTTGAGTTTTTTCAAAACTACTTTGAAGTTCCATACTCAATTAATAAATTAGGTAAGAAACAGTGTTTATGGTTTTCATTATGATTGTAATCCAGAATCCTTTTGCAAAGATATTTTAGGAAGATTTTTTGCAAAGTCACTTAAAAAGAGAAGCAATATATATTATTAATGCTTTAAAAATTGCCTCTAGTTCTTAAGCTTATTTAGAAAGCATGAACGTGCTTGAATTGGGAGCTTAACATACTTAGAAGCTTTTGGGGCAGTTACAAAGTTGGTATGTAAATGGGCATTTACTTAGGGCTTAGTCTGAAATTTTACTAATTCTAATTTTTCTTTTTTTTCTTAATAATTTTAATGAGAGATTTTGGATTTACATTCATTCATTGCTGCACTTCTCTCCCCGCCCAGCCCTCTGTCATCGCCCCCCCCCCAGTTCCCTCCTCTCTTTCAAAAGTAAAAGAACTCGAATAATAACAGTTGAACTCACAGAGCAGGGGGATGTTCAGGAAAAGAGGTTTTAATAATATTTGATGCAGAGCTTGTCAGCCCAGGGATTTTTTTTCTTGTCTTTTCAGGAATTTGATTCATTGTGAAAGAAATAGATATCTTTCTTTGCTAATAAATAATCTAAAATATCGTATTCAGATTGTTGTCGGCTGATGGGTGGGTAGGATGCATTAAAGGACAGACTGAAGAATATTGCACTTGTTAAGATTAGAAAAAGAAATAATTGTGTGCTGATCCACGGTAATACAACCCAAGAGTAAAATATTTTTACTTACTAATCACTTGTACATGGCAGGTTTATCATTTCTTTTCTATTATCTACAGATTTGGCGGCTATTCCTACCATTTATGCAGGAGCAATGGAAAATTGGGGTTTGATCACCTTTCAAGAACAGACACTTCTGCACGGCACTCCGTCTTTTTCAGTGACGGAAATAAGATTGCTTCGTAAAATCATGGCTCATGAGATAGCCCATCAGGTATCAGCAGTCAAGGCTGTTATATCGAGTTCTCTGCTTTATGGCTAACAATTTCAGAATAGAGTCAGATGCTAATACTAATTTAGTCTTTTAATATACACTTGACTTCTTTTATAATATACTTTTAAAAACTAAATTTTTAAATGAAAATGCTAAAATGCTTGTGTAGAAATGAATAAATATTTTTACAACTATTTTCACAAGTACTCGAAGGTAGGTAATAATTTCATTTTATGGATATGGAAATTGACACCTAGTTTAAATTAATGACTTGCCAAGAGTCATACAGTTAGTAACTGATAGCAATAGGCCTTAAAGAATCATAGTGTCTTCAAGATCTGTCTTTCTTTCCATCACTGAATCATAGCCCCTTCACTTTGGTCAAGTGGCAACTGCTCAATATGATACTGTTAGAAAGAATATTTTTCTGAGTTGCATCTTTTCTGACACTTTTTGAACTGTAATACTCAGGATTGAATTCCCCCCCCACCACCACCACCACCCGAACTAGGTTCTTTATTATTATTAGAAGAAACAAGTCTTAAAAGAGTGAGGGTATTTGCATGATATAGATAAAGGATTTATGTAAGCATATGAACACCCTTCAACCTAATACCTTACCTCTTTTATGCCCTTGGAAAGGTAGCTGTCAGGGTTGGATATGGTTTGAGGAATGCTGTTATGGTGGGAGGATATGAAGGAGTCAGTTTACTCCCAACTCCAATAAAACCTATAGGACTCTAGTCCTGTGAACATGTCATGACAAACTAGCATCTGGAGCACATACTTAAAGTGTTAAAATTGGGCCATGTAGATTGAGACTATCTTCTAGGTTTGTTTTTTCTGAGACCAGCATCACCTCTTGGGAAATTTCTGTTGTACTTCTTTGGAACTGACATGTCCTGTTTCTCTGAAGCAGATATTAAGATAATATCTTAAAAACTGTGCTATTAAAATTCTCGAAATTGTTGTTTTGGTACCCAGTAACCTTTGCCTTTTACTGCTGCTTTAAGGCAACCCTTAGGCCATACTGAGTAAATTACAAACCTTGTGACCATTGTGTTTCAAGAATTTTTCTAAGACAGTTTTTCAGGAGAATGTTCTATCATTTTTTGGGTACAACTTCATATCAGAAGACATTTAAAGATCTTTCCAGTTACATTTTAAAATTATATATTGTTATGTACCTTTCTTATGATGTTTGAATTTTGTTTTGAATCTTGTAAATACTGCCCTCAATTTGGACTGCTGAGGAGAAACATGACAATTTGGACTGTCTGGCTAGAAGAAAATCTCACGTAGAAATTTGTTTTTCTAGCTGTCACAGATAATTGTACATAAAGAGGAAAAATCAATTATAATTAGTTATTTGAATAGAGAAAAATTTTATTAACTAGGAAATACTTCTTTGAATGAGGTACCTAAAAATATTTTGTTATGTGATATTAAGCACAGTACATACCAGTAGCTGTCTTTCTCATTTAATTCAAGTAAAACATTTAAGATTTTTATTTTAAATTTTTCTACATTTTATAAGTCTTAAATTCATTCCATTATAGGAAAACTGGTGAGCGTGTGATTATTATGTTGTTGAGTAGTTTGTTTCTTTCCACAGTGGCTTGGTAATTTGGTAACCATGCAGTGGTGGAACGATCTATGGCTGAATGAAGGTTTTGCCACCTTCATGGAATATTTCTCTTTGGAAAAAATAGCCGATGAGCTCTCAGTTGTAAGTATGGTATCCTTAAGGCCTACTGTGAATGCTAGGGTAGAAATAGCTTGATTTTTGCCATGTTTATATGAATATATGTTCAAGTTGAAAAATGTCTTTAGTGCAATAAAATTGATTGTTACTAATATCAGTACTTTTTTAGTTTTTTTTTTTCTTTTATTGGTTTGCTTACAAAGTTGGTATACATTGTGTTTCACACTGTTCTTCATATTATGTTTGATACAATCATTCTCAGGCATTATATTTTAGTTTTGTACCTGTTTGTTGTAAGTAGAGTGGATGGGCCTGCCTGTGGCCAAAACCCTGGCCTGGCTCTCGCCTCTCCTCACAGGCCTCCTCCTGCCAAAATCCAACTTTTTAAAGATCAGGCATTATATTTTGAAATATAATCACCACTGGACATTGCCCACCATTACCTGGTCTTTTCACCTGGCTCCTTCTCATTTCCTTCCCCCCCTTCCCTCCACCTGCCAAACTTTGCATCCCTGTAGTTTCCTCTGTACCCATCCCATCCCTCTGCTCCTACCCTTCCCCTCTTTGGTCCCCATACATGTTTAGCCTTCTTTTTTTTACAATAATGGACTTACACAGTATTTGACCCTCTGATACTGAGTTAGTTCACTCAGCATAATGCTGTCCAGTCTCTCCCAAGTTATTCAGTATTTTTTTAAATTGTTGCTTCTGAGGGCTGCATAGTTATATACAGTATTCCATTGTGTGAATGTACCACAGCTTCACAGTCCATCCCGTTCTATTTGGACCTTTGGGCTGTTTCCATGTTCTTAGATGGTAAACAATGATGCTATGAACATTGGTGACAAATCTCTGCTTGTTTCTTAGTTCTAATTTCCTTAGGGTATATTTCTAGTGCTGGAGTAGCTGAGTCATACAGAGTTTCGATGTTCAACTTTTTGAAGAAACAACACAGTGGTTGTACCATTTAGCTGTACCTTTTAAAAACTTGACAATGAAAATTGCGTGTTTATTAAGTTTTGTAGAAATAGAATTTATTTTAAATTTTAGTTCAGGTAAACATTTTAATTGCTTTACTACATTTTCTTTTTTTAACAGATGTTGCTTTTCTGCATGAAAAAAATTTAGATGGGGTTAAAAAGCATTTTTTACATATCAAAACTTTTCATCTTATGTATATAAAGAGGGAAAAAAATAATCATGTAGCAGTGCTCTCCCTCTGTTAGTGTGTGGATTCATACAATTGTGATACGTAGGTTAATGTAATCTGACTTCCTTAGCAGTCAAATCATATTTTGTGTTTGTTTCTGAAGACTTGGAGTACTATATCATTATGAAGCACAGTAATGTTTTTCAGTATGTTAATTCATTCTCTAAAAGTATTTCCAGTCATTATAGATACTAACACACATTAGCTTGCTATAATACAGTTATTATAAAAATAAATACAGCTGTAAATGAGAACATGTAAGGATCCTTTTTCTGTGACTTTCTGATACATTTCCTGCAGATAAGCTCCAGAGTTGCTTGTAAGCAGATGTACTTTTAGAGTAGACCCATGACTGAAATTTCTGTGTAGAGATTGTTCAAAACTTGCAGGTTGTAGAAGAACTAAGTTTTAGTTAGAATATTAAACAAGATATTGTGAGTTTGTTGTGTGCTTTTAAAACAATGAGATATACAGTTTTACCACTTGGTGGTGCCCAGAATGTTCAAAAACTAATATTGGCTCTAGGGGCATTCATCTACTGAGTTCTGAAAGAATTATTTCTGTTTTATTAAAAAAATGAAAGTTAATGAAGAGAAATGTATATATATTAATACTAAAGCTGGGTTATCTTTGAAATTTTATTTAATCAGGCTTTTTTAATTATATTTTTTAATTACATATTTTATTGGTTTCATACAGTCATTCATATACATTGTGTTTCATGCACACACATTGTGTTTTATCCAATCTTTCATTTACATTATATTACATTGTTATGTATTGTGGGTTCCCCCCCTTGCTCTTATCTTACTTATAATTACATTCATGAAAACATGCAAGCCAGCTACTTTATTGCCTCTGCCTTAAATAATGTCTTCTTTTAGTCAATATCTGATTTGCCCAACTCTATCAAAGCAGTACTCTGAAAGAACAAGTGTATACTTTTTGCTGAAGGAACTTTTGTTCAAATTGGAACTTTTGAGCATCTGCATTCACAAGCAAAGGCCTGTGCAGAGCAAGCTATCAGGTTGCAGCAGTCAACACTAGCTCACAGCATGGATACATTTCTCTTGATCTGGTTGAGTTCTGGGCAACTCAACCCAGTCATCTACGGCTAGATTCAAATGGGCGTCAGCGGCAAACTGAGGAGTGCTATGTTTTAACTTAAAAATAAATACTCATTTACTGTACTTGTATTCCTCTTTAATATTTTAAGATAGCATTTGGTTGCTTTAGTAGTCAATTCTTCAGCTGTTGATTTCATGAAATATACTTTCAACTTGAAGAGTATGCATGGAGGGCAGTCTTACTGCCATTTTCAAAAGTTTATAATGCTTTTCTGGTTTGGGGGTTTTAAGATTTCTTTTCATAATGACCATAAATGCATAGTAGTCTAATACATAATTAACTTTGTCTTTGATTCTAATCATAATATCCTAACCTGTTTAATTTTTTTTGTTAGTATGAAGAATTATTAGAAAATCAATTTAGATACATGAAGATTGATTGTTTGAAGTCATCTCAACCAATGTCATCTCCAGCATCATCTGTTGAATCATTACAGCAAATTGGAAGAATGTTTGAACCTATTAACTATTTTAAGGTACTGGTATACCAAAATAAGAACCTGGAGTAGTTCTGAAATTAATGTCACATGTGGGAAGGCCAAGTGATTTATTACTCTAAAGATTAAACCATATTTTCAGTTAGCTCTAAATAAATGGGGCTTAAGATACTTCTATTTAAACCTTGACTTTAACTCTTTGTGAATTTTTGTTCCTTTCTCTGTGTCCCTTTTCAATTCTATGACCAACATTCTATACACATTTAACCAGCTCTAACAATAACTCAGGTTTCTGTTGTTGTTCAAAAGTAAGACATTCCTCTGAAACCTTTTGTCAGCTGAAAAGGTGGAAAGAAAAAAAAAAGTTACCATTAACTCAGATGCAAAAAAACCGAGAATTTCCAGACCCAAAAAATCACCTATTAAATCACACTAAAGAGAACATAAAACCCAAAGTAACACTCATATGTAGTGTACAGAAGTACAGTTTAAAGCTGTGGCAGCTTGAGGCTGAGATGCTGAGTGTCGCTCCCAGGGAAAGAGCTTAGTGATCTATCAGACTGCCAAATAAAACACTGAACTCGGGCTTTGCTTTTCACATTTTTCCATCCCATAAAAAGTGAAAATCCTCTTCAGATTCCTTTGGGTTTTCAAAAAACATGTACATTTAACATAACTGCAGTAAAGCAGACTGTCTAAAAGCAAGAGAATACCTATATCTTTTAAGCTTGGTTTACTCTCAAGAAGCTATGTTACTCAGAATTGAAGTATGTTCCAAAATCCAAGTTGTCAAAATTAGTAATAGAGATTTTAAAAATTTAAAGATCAGATTGCAGGATAAGATATAGATTGCAGGTTTTGAGTGAAGCAGGAACAGAAACGCAGCCAGAGTCACCAGAGATCAATGACATTTATTGTTTGTAGGGTGGGAGGACATATAGATATCTTTTAGCTTATTTGCCTTCTTATACCATGAACTGCTAGGAGAACTAATGGTTTTATCCTAGAGAGGGTGAAACCAGGCTGCTCCTTGGAGGCAAGGATTCTGAAGCTTCATCTGACATACTACTTTGGGAATGTTGCAAGGAATGGCTGGTCCTTGGAGAGAGACATCATGCTTGGGAGGGTGGAGGACCAGCGTAAGAAAAGACTCTGGATAAGATGGGTTGACTCAGTGACTGGGGTAATGAGGGTAGCTAAGCCAAAGACAATAAGGTTGGCTAAGGATAGAGCAGGGTTCAGAGTTGTGCATATATGGTTACTATGAGTCGCAAGAGACTCGATGGCACAAAATAACAACTCTGGCTGTTAGTGAAATGATTAGTGAAGTGAATCCCTGGACAGAAAAGAAAATACTTAATAAATATTTAAGTATTCATTGTGTCAAGAAGTTCATAGCTTAGGTGGTAGATACTTGCAAAGTCATCGCAAAGGCATGCGCTAAATAAGTAATGCAGAGTATTTTTGCCTGGGTTGATAAAGAGTTTTTCTTTTTCTTCATGAAAATGGCATTTGTGATGACTTGTAGCTATGGTGGAGCAGTGTACAGCATTTTGGACTGCTAACCAAAAGGCTGAGCTTTTCCACCAGTTCAAATCTACCAGTGACTCTAGGAGAGAAAGGTGGGCAGTCTCTTCTCATTAACATTTAACAACCTTTGAAACCTAAAGGAGGATTCCGAGGAGCTGGAATCAACTTGATGGGCATGAGTTTGAGTTTGTTCTTTTTTTTTATTATTTTAAGAGTAAGAAGGACACAGGTAAATGGGCAGAAACGTAGGATGGTAATGTCTTAAAAAAAAGGCAAGGAATATTTGGTTAAAGCTAGACCAAGCTAACTCGTTGCAACCCCTGTTGACATCATAGAACTTCCCATATGGTTTTCAAGGTTAAAATCTTTAGGGAAGGTGTCTGCTACTTCTTAATCCCTGGTGAGTGACTTTTGGGTTTGAATCAGTTAACGTTTGGCTAGCAGCCAAGCACTTGACCATCTCAGCTCATTACATCCAACTCCTTTGGGAGGTGACTCTTAGAACTTTGTGCTTAGTTTCCGCTGCCTTTTATACCCATCTTTTCTCTTTGCTGACTTTGCTTTGCATCTTTTCATCTTAATATGTCAAAATAGTGAATAGAGTTACAGGCTGAGTCCTGTGAGTCATCAGACTTGGATTTGGTTTAGAGACTTTTGTCTACCTGAGAAGAGAGTTGGGGTTGTTGAATTTGGGGTTTTGTTGTTGTTGTTGTTTGCATTTCCAAGTACCAATGAGGACCTAATGTATATGGAGTATAGTAAGCAGAGGGGGAAATAGTAGATGAAATTGAACCCTGGGAGGGTAGGGGATTTTTTTAATTTGTTAAAATGAAGACTGTTACATAGGGGGGTTTGTTAACAGGAAGTTGCAAAGATGGAAAATTGATGTTGGGTGGAGTAGAGGAGGCTGGTGAGAACAGAAAAGAAATATAAGACAAAGATGCTTAAGAAATGTAATTTAGAAAGAAATGCATGCTAGACAGTAAATTAATTGATGTGTTTTAATAATCTTGATGGCTTAACATTGGTATACTTTTATAAAAAAATCAATTTAAAAATTTGTTGAGTGTTTTCTCTTTTACTGGAGCAGAGCTTTACAACTTTACCCCTCAATTTCAATAGTCAAGGAGATAAAAGAAATAATTTTAACAGATGTGGGAAGTTACATAAAATGTTTTTCAAGACAGTAAAATATGGCATCTATTTTGAATTAGGGAAAGCTTTACAGAGTAGTTGGTAGTGGTTTCAAGATTGGGAATGAAGATATGTGCATGAGTAAATGTTTATAGGGTTAATAGTTAACAGTTAACATGTCTGATTCTGTAGTATTGTTGTAAGTTTGCTGCATTTATGCCATCATTAATTCCAAACATTTTAAGTGATTGTAAGAAGAAGAAAAGACTTGATTACTTTAGCAACATCATAGGCTAAAACTGGAACTTAATATACTACCTAGCAGAGAAACTTTTGAGAACTTTGCTAATTTATTTGCTTGTTGACATTGTGTCAGTAAATTCTGCTGATAACTTTAAGCATTGGAAATGGGTTTGAGGTGAATATGACACAGGAAATTTGGCAGATTTTCCATTAAAAATGAACTTATAAACACAACTTTCCAAAGGCACAGATAAGTAGTATATAAACACTGACTATAACAACAGACCACACAGATAGCTTATGGTAGAATCAATGTGCGTGGAATTTACTCCATTAATTCCTTTTCAAATCCCTTAAAAATAACTGTGACAGTCAGTTCACATCTGGTTATAAAAGACTAAATTACAGTGTACTATAACAGTGTTCTATGCATCAATAGAAAGGTTCAGCATTACTATTTTTAGATTTTTAGTTTCGAATTCTCAATTCTATAACCTAAAGTAATCTTACTATTCTCTCTTTTCTCCCTTTTTTAAAAGGGAGCTTCCCTCTTGTTGATGCTGAAAACGTACGTTGGTGAAGATGTGTTCCAACACGCTCTTATTCGCTACCTGAAAAAACATAGTTTTTCATCCATTCAAAATGATGATCTGTGGGATAATTTTAATGAGGTAAGCAACTGGATATCTTGCTTAACTCTTAAGAGAGGAGTTCTATATTTGTCAAATATGTAAATATAAAGGGAGAATGAAGCTGAAGACATATTTACAAATAGAGTGCTAAGTTGAAAATCAAATAGAAGTCCTGTCTTAATTCTTGAAAAATTGTGTGTGTGGTCTTGTATAGCCGTTTTTCATTCTGTAGCTTAATCTCTATTCCTGTTTTTCTAGGAAAAATTGTCTTTTCTGCATGAATGTGAATTGCTATAATTTGGTGACTTTTCTTTTTATCTATTTTCCTACTCTTACCCTCTCTTCCCTGCCCCCCCCTCCTTTTTTAACCTGCCACTCATTATTTTTTCTATACCCTTCACTTTGAATCTGTTGTGTTTTATGGCCCTGTTTCTTTAAAGAGGATATATCACAAACTAGGTGGTTCATGGGCCTCATATTGCCCTGGTGTCATTTTACTGTTTGCATTTGTCATGTCTGCAAATAGTTTAAAAACCAGTTTAATTGAAGTTCTGCTTTATAGCAGTACATGAGCTTAGTCTACCTCACTCATATGTGTGTGCTAACTGAACAACCCTTAGAAACATTGAAGTTTGTTACCCTAATCCAAATTAGTTGTTCTTCATGTTTTAGGAGGAAGCTCAGTGGCTTAACGGGTAAGGTGACGTGCTGCCAACCCAAAGGCAGGTAGTTCAGATCCACCAGCTGCTCTGCAGGAGAGAGAAGGACAGTCTCCTCCTTCTGAAAACCTGCTAGATGGTCATTTATGAGTCGGTTCAGACTCAGTAGCAATAAGCACTTATTTTGGGAAATTACAGATTTATTTGAAACTTCCATTTTCCTCAGAAAATCCACGTATATGTAAAATACAAAACATGATTTCAAAACTGAAAGGGCTTTAGATTTTTTCCCCCACTGTATGTTTTTTATTTCCTTTGCCTTACCTGAAAACTGGTGTTTTCCTGCTGACCTTGTGCTCAGAGGACAATTCGTTGCCTATTATTTTTTAATTCTCTTGAAGAAGGACCAGTTTTTATTACCTGAAAGTTGCTTTCAAATCATACGTTTCTTAAAATTTAGTACATTTTTCTTAAAAGCTGTTAGTTATTTATTGATCTTGTCTTTTCTTCTGACATTTAAAATATTTTTCTGCCTTAATCATGGACTTCAACTTTTGCATCCTAGTAGTTTCCTGTCCTAGTCACTAACAATATCCTCAGATTTTTCATTTGGTTTTCAAATGAATTTGGGAAGATTGACTCAACCTTTTGATCCTTAAAAAAAATAGGCATATGGTGATTGAAGAATAGCTTGCTATGGTGGAGCAATATTACCAAACATTTTAGGTGTACTGTGATTTTAGTTGCAGGTAGTCAAATTCTTTTGAAACCTAGAATAATGGTGTTAATTATCCTTTTCCACCCTCATTTGCTTTAAAGAGAGACTTTACATATTTGCATCTTAATTAAGAATAATAGATGCCTTAGGTGCAGTGAGCTTTTTAAAAGGTCCATAAACTTCTCATACTTGATGCCTGGTTTTGTTTATTAGTTCTTGGATTTTCTAGGAAAGAAAATCTGTCCACAAAAAAAATTTAGTTAGCACTGTTAGAGAAGCCTAACATCAAGTAACTTTCTGCTACTGCTTGGTGTTCCCAAGCACTCCTATAGCATTAGTTAAATATGAACTTTAATATTTATGAGGGCAGAATGTCTGGGGAGCACAGAGAAACCTGGACCTACTTTGTTTATTGGGAATGAATAGCAATGCTTCTAATTTTTTAGTTGGTATATCTTTATTCTTTCTAATTGGTGTTTCTGTGGTGTAAAAAGCACATTTACCTTCTTAAGGATTTTAATTAATGCACAAAAGGGGCTCTGGTGGCCTAGTTTGTGGAGAGTTGTGTTTCACATGCAAAGATCATGCCACTGGCTGCTCAACTCTGTAAACAGCTCTGAGGGCAAAGATGGACAGTCTGCTCCCATGTGATTTACAGCCTTGAAGAGCCAAATGTGAAAAAACTGTGAGTTGGTTCCAATTTGATGGAAGTTTTTTGCTTTATTGAAAATTGATAGCATATGAGCTACTCTGCTCATTCTCTTTAGTTAGCCCTTAGTTCTGTTCTAGTTTATTTTCCTTTTTTTTTTTTAGTTGCTCATAACCTACATTAAAAATGTAGCCTCAGCTCAAAACATTCATGTCCCTTTATATTAATATTAAATGTAGTCTTCATAGAATCTGCCAGGGATTGAGGGAGGTTAGGGGTACATTGAACTGATACTTCTAAGCCAGTTTTTATCTTTAAGCAAAAAAGAATTTTTACTTTTTAATAGGTCACCGGCCCAACATTAGATGTAAAGAGAATTATGAAGACCTGGACCCTGCAGAATGGATTACCTTTAGTTACTGTTCAAAGAAAAGGAAGAAACGTTACTGTACACCAAGAGAAATTCATAATGAAGCCTGAGATTCAACCCTCAAATGAAAGGTACATGCCCTTTTCTTCCACATACTCTTTTGCCCTCCTAGTTCAAGTTCTTTTTATAATTTAAAATTTTTAATTTGCATACAAATTGTATATATTGTTTCACACATTCCTTCATTGACATTGTTTCATACACTGTATATTTTGTACATTTGTTTAAAGCATAGTGTATTCCCATATGCTCTGTTAATCCATGCCTTTGATTTATGCCCACTATCAACCCATCTTTTACATTAAAGTATTTTTAAATTTTTTCTAATGATAAGTTCTTATGAAATCTAACAAAATTATTCCTCTCTGGTAATAGCTTTAAAAATTTTACCCCACTTCTCAAAAAGGAAAAATGGAAGGATAAAATAAATAATTTATAATTAATTTAGAATTAGAGTAATAATCATACAATATTTTCTTTTTATAGCTACCTATGGGAAATTCCACTCTCCTATATCACCGATAGAACAAATAATTCACAATATCCATCAGTATTCTTACTGACCAAGGAATCAGGTAATTTCTATGATACTGCTCAACTATGAAATTAGAAATAGTATCTTAAACTGAACAATGCATAAGATGGTAACACTTTTTCAGAGTACAAGACTAACATTTCTTGTGAAATAAAGTATAAAAAGCTATGGAGAATGTCTTGGTGCAATAGAAAATAGCAAATGCTTTATTCTTATATGCTAGATACACATTTTGTTATAGATTAAGAGGTAGAGAAACTTTTTTAAAGTATGTTCTTCTGACTCCTTGTAAAGAGAGGTTTGAAAGAACTGCATTTTTACAAGTACCTGAGAGAATTCTTATGCATAATAAAAGTTTATGAGCTAGATATATATGAAATTACTACTATGGCATGTACTACAGTGTATTTTTTGGTAATGAGAAAAAGATAAATTATGATAGCAAGGAGATAGGGATATAAAATGTAAAGATGATGTGTACTAACCTATACAAAGTCTACACATAGCAATTGAAATGCAATTTATTGTTAAGTATTTCTGTGAATACTTCACCATGAATCTTATTTCCATCCTGATAGAACTGAAGGCCCTTGATTCTAAAGGAACCATTAGTGATGCTTCAGAGGTTTGTGGAAAGGATGGTTTCTTGTTTAAATTTGGAACTAACATTCAAGCCTGTATTCTGTATAGGAGAGTGTAGTTTTAGTGATTAAGGTAACAAACTTTGGAACTAGACTATCTGGTTCAGTTCTTGGATCTGCCATTTTTAGTTGTATGATTTTAGGTGAGTTGTGTAATCTTCCTGAGCATACTTCTTTCAGTTATAGAATGGAGATAGTGATTACATTATTTTCTGTGAAATTTCTAAAACAGTGCCTCATATGTAAGTATTATATGCTGTACACAGCAAGCTATCATTAATATTTGTCTTGCCTAGTGCTGCTTTAACAGAGATACTACAAGTAGAGGACTTCAACAAATTGATTTTTATCATTTAGGAGGTTATTCAGGGTGTTAGCTCAAGGGGAAGATGCTTTCTCTCTATCAGTTCTGGAGGAATGTTCTTGTATTCTTCAGCATGCGTAGATCTTGTGTCTCTTGGAGATCTCCAAGTGCCTCAGCCATCCCCACTGTCTAGGAGTCTCCTGGTGAAGGCATAAGAGGCCAGAAGGATGCACTACCTCCTGACAGTTGTTTCTTGGTGATACTGAAGTTCCCTGTCTCAGCTCCTCTTCCTCTCTTACCTCACAGGCTATGAAATGTGACTGAATTAAGGAATACTTCATGACCCACTCAAAATTTTTTTACCATTATTTTGTTTATGAAGTGATGCAGCATCAGTTCCAAGTTTCCACATCATGTCAATACATACGTGTATTTTGGAGGACGCAATTCAATCCAGGCCATTGTTATGGAAAAAATTAAACTTTAAACGGAGTATATCCACTTTACATAAAATTTAGAAAATGGAAAACAGATACTATCACTTTTTCATAATTGTTGCTATTGTTAAGTGCCTTAGAGTCATAGGTGACTCATAATGACCCTATGAACAAAAGACCTGGACATTTTTATAACGTTCATCCTTTCTTCAGGTTCTTAGGGTCTCTAGAGGCAAGCTATTTCAGAAGTGGATGCCACTCCTGCTTCCAAACTTGTTTTAATTGGGGAGCTCCACCAAACACTGTCCACCATGGGTATCCATTCTTGCAGCTGACTCATCAGTGTCACAGTGTTCAGCTTCACAGCAATCATGAGTTACCTCTCTACAGCAAGTGAACACACCAGGGTTACACGATCTAGAAGAATGTTTGACCAAAAACAATTAAAAACAGGCCTGAGGACCGCCGATTAGAGTCACCCACCTTTTTCTTGGTAGCATCACTTTCTGTCTGCTAGGCCAACTGATCTCTTTCTGTGCTGTTGTTGTTGTTAAGTACCGACCCTATGAACGAAAGACGTGAACATTTGTATAACTTTCATCCTTTCTCCAGGTTCATAGGGTGTTTTTTTTTCATAATTACTCTTGTAATTATTTTTCATATAAAATGAATATAAGTGGATGTTCAAAGAAGTGCAGCTTTTGATGAAAACAAAATCCCAAACTTTTAAAGTGTGCTGTAGAAGAGAGGTAGTTTTCTGACCTAAGAAAAACCAAATAATCCATTTTTCATATATCCTGTAGCACAGCCAAAACATGACCAAAGCACTCCAGAGCATTTGGAAGGGAAATTGTGAAAACCTCCTGAAAGTGAATTAATTTTTTATCCTATTAGAAATAACTGAGCATTAAAAGATCGCCTTTTATTATCTGATTTTAAGCTTTTTTAAAAATTCACTCTCTACAGACAATCCCATATTATTCTCCTGTTGCCTTTTCTATCTAAGCCCTCACTTATCACTCTGTTTATACTGTACAGAAAAGTCCTTCAATAATCTGACTGTTCCTCTGCCTCTTGTCTGTGGCCCTTTGTACACTCCCGCCTCCCCCTGATTTGCTCCTCTGCTTCCGATCTCAGTTCACTCATTGTTTTGGGCTTTCCTTTACCATAGGCTGGTTAAATGTCCTTCTTAATAGAAGCCTTACTTCCCCCGTCTTTCTATGCTACACTCTTTCACTTATCTGTCCCCTGTTAGATTCATCCCCCTTGAGTGGAGGGACCATACCAATGTGAATCATTTGGTAAAGTTAGCATTCAGTTAGGGAGCCCTGGTGGCTTAGTGGTAAGGGATCACACTGCCAATCCAAAGGTGGTGTTGATTGAGTCAACATGGCTCAAAGCGACCCTATGAACAAAAGAGCTGAAGCCTGTTCTATAACTACCATCCTTCCAAAGGTTACGTGGTTTGAATCCACCAGGTGCTTCGTGGGAGAAAGATGAGCAATAATCATATATGTATGTGTCAGGTTCAGGTCAGGATTAAACCAATTGTATTATATAATACATTGTGTATATTCTCTTTTACTAAGAGTATTTTCAAATGACAAAACCAAACAACATATTTTCATAAAGCTTTGAGTTCTTTCCCTAAAGCTTTCTACAGTGAGAATGTTGTTGTTGTTGTTGTTATGTGCCTTCGAGTCTTTTGCGACTCATAGCGACCCTATATACAACAGCCCTAAACCCTGCTCTGTCCTGTGCCAGTCGCATTGCCTCTGACACACCCATCCCGATTATCCCAGTCACTGAATCAATCCTCCTCATAGAGGGTCTTCCCCTCCTGCACTGTCTCTCCACCCTACCAAGCATGATGTCCCTCTCCAAGGACCTGTCTCTTCTTACAGCATGTCCAAAGTATGACAGTGAGAATAGAAATAATTTTTGTATAGAATTGTTGTTTTTAGGTGCCATCAAGTTGAGTTCAGATCTCTTGTTCATAGGGTTGCTGTGGGTTGTACTGAACTTTAAAAAAAAATCTAATTTGAAACATTTGTGATTTAGAATGCACATCACTTTAGAATGCACATCACTGTGCCAGAATTATTTCTCTGAAACTAAGGGACATGTCATAGAAATAAAGACAAGGAGAAAAATAATTAGGAAGAGCATGCAAATAAAATACTTATAATATGCCTGCAACTATTTTTGCCTTTTTTCCCCCTAATAAAATAAAAGGCAATCTAGTGTCCTTGTGGGTAGGGACTTAGCTACTGCTAAGCCAAAGTTATACCTGTCTGATGGCTCGGGTCTGCCAGCAGCTTTAGGGGAGAAAGGTGGACAGTCTCCTTCCTGCAGTCTACAGTCACTGAAAACCTGCTGGAGGGTCAGCTATTAGTATTGGAAAAAGCACTGCTTTTAAAAAAGAGAAGTGTAATGCAACTGCTTACGTAGTGCTAACACTTTGGAACAAACTAGGCATGGCATTTTGTAACTTAGTACTCAAAATTTTTTTTTCTTTGCTTTAACTTTTTTAAACAGCATTTGATTTTTGTTACTTGGCAAATGGGTTTTTATTAAAAAAATGTCTATTACATTACTTCATACGGACTTTTACGTAAGACTGGAATTGCTCATTCTTTTTTACTACTCAGTGGACTGTGAACATGAACTGTTAATCTGTTAATAAGTCTATTAAATTTAAAACATATGAGGGCAACTTCATCTACATTGGAGCTCCCTTAAGTACAAAGCTCTTCATTTTTTTATAATTGTGGTTTAAGGTCCTCTGTTCTAGCTCAGTCAGAAGGCCTGAAATAAACTAATACGTTGATTTTTTTTTTTCTTAAATAATGATTCCCTTCTTATGTGGTTGGCTGCACTGCTTCCTGTTCTCTCATCTCAGAGCCAGCCATAATTTCAAGTGCATCCCCAGTTGTACTCTTCCCCTCTACCATCTGCACTTATCTAGGTTTCTGATATGGCAAATTGCTTCTCAATAAATGTTGTTTTAAATATTTTCCTGCATGTGTCCAGTGGAACAGTTGCTATACTTATCATGCCTTGTCTTTTTATTGGGGGGTTGAGATGAAGGAGGTTTACAGCTCTTCCCTGTCACCCCTCCCAAGTCTTTAAAAAATTATACTAATTTATTTACAAACTTTGGATACATTGTTTTTTTACACTAGATTCTTCCAATTTCTCTCACTTCCCGGCCCATCAAATTGTACAACGCCACAGTTAATCTCCCCTCCCTATGGACATCCTCATCCCTCTGCTTTCACTCTGTCTCCCTCCGCTTGGATCCTCATACTCATTCTACAATAATGGTTTTATACAATATCCTTGTGGGTCTGACTGAGTTCACTCAGCATGTCATTGCTCCTGTGTGCTGTGTAGTATTCCATTGTGTGAATGAATGTACCATAATTTCTCAATCAGTTCAATTGCTGTTGGGCATCTGGACTATTTCCATGTTCTTGAGATGATGAATAACACTGCTGTGATCACTGGTGTACAAGTCTCCATTTGTGCCTCAGTTCTCATTTTTTCAGGGTATGTTCGAAGCAATGGAATAGCTAAGTCATAAGGAATTTCTAATGTCAGCTTTTTGAGGAAACCCGAAACTGCCTTCCAGAATGGTTTTACCATTTTACAATCCCACCAATAATGTATAAAAGTTCTATTCTCAACACATCCTCTCCAACGTTTATTACTTGCTGTCCTGCTATACTTTGCCACTGCTACTGGAGTGAGATGGTATTTAATTGTGGTTTTTATTTGCTTCTCTGTTATTGCCAGTGATTGGAGCATTTCTTCATGTGTCTGTTGGCTTTTCAAACTTCTTCCTCTGTGAAAACTCTTTCCATGTCTTTTGCCCATTTTGTAATTGGCTTATCAATCTTTTCCTTGTGGAGGCCCAGGACTATTCTGTAAGCCTTTATTACGAGACTGTTGTCTGAGATGGTATTTTGAAATGTTTGTTCCCAGTAGTTGGGTTTTCTATTCACCCTGTTGGATAAAGTTTTTGCTGCACACATGGATTTAATCTTTAGAAGGTCCCATGCATCAATTTTATCCTCTTCAGATTGTGCATTTCTGGTTGTATTTGGCAGTCTTTTTATACCATAGACCAGGACTTTTAAGCTTGATCCCAGCTTGTCTCTTATGATCTTTATTGTTTGGGCTTTACTCCCAGGTCTCTGATCCATCTTCAGTTAATTTTTGTGTGTGATGTGAGATGGGGATCCTCTTGCAGCTTCTTGCAGGTGGAAGTCCAGTTTTGCCAGCACCATTGAAGAGGTCCAGATCTTTCCTTGATACCATATAAATACATCTCTTTATTGTTTTGATGTTTGGGGTTTAACTAATGATAGATATAGGAGTTCTGGTGACATAGTCTATAGGGAGCTATGCTCCTAACCCAAAAGTGGTACTGCAGTGTTTGAATCCATGAGCTCCTCTGACGGAGAACAATGGACAGTCTCTTCCTGTGTGATTTACTGCCTCGTAAATCCTGCTAGAAGATCAGCTATAGGTCAGTTCTGACTTAGTTGCAATGAGAAAGAAAATGAATGATGTTGTTATTGTTGTTACATGCTGTCAAGTCACCTGTGACCCATAGCAACCCTATGTACAACAGCTCTGAACCCTGCTCTATCCTGAGCCAACCTTATTGTCTCTAACACACCTACCCCCATTTGTCCAGTCACTGAATCAGTCCAGCTCATCGAAGGTCTTCCTCTTGCGGTGTCCCTCTACCCTCCCAAGCATAGTGTCCCTTTCCCAAGGACTGGTCCCTCCTTGCAACATTCCCAAAGTATGTCAGATGGAGCTTCAGAATCCTTTGCCTCTAAAGGAGCAGCCTGGTTTCACCCTTCCCAGGATGAACCTATTTGTTCTCCTAGCAGTCCATGGTAAATTCAGTACTCTTCTCCAGCACCACATTCTCCTACCCTCCCTAGTCTTTGTTGATCTTTCTAATGAATGATACATAACATTAATTTCATTAGTCAAAAGTTTGTTAAAAATTACTCCAACATGACTGGCAAGTCTACAGTTGCCATCACAAATATTCTTTAGAACTAATCCTGCCCTGGAAAAAGAAACCCTCTTTAATCTAATTGAGCCATCTCATCTGTTGCTATGTTGTATTTCTATATAACAACAGAAATTAATGTAGTATTTAATAATGACCAAGACTCGATAGCAGATTTACCCTATTAAAACATGGCATGTCTTAACTTCGTCATCATCTTCTGCAGTACTAGTAGAACTGGAGTAACTACGGTAGAAGATTATGTGATACGTTTGGGTTAACTATTTGAAGTTCATAAACTTCAAGGCTTTTGGGTACTTTTGCCTAATGAGACCTTAAGCTTGTCCTGGTGTTTATTTCACTATCTTCAAATGATGCAATTTTTCTAAATGGCCTTGTTTGTCCCTCCTTTGCTAAGAGACCAAGACATTTTCTGTAGCTCTCTCAGGCTTTCTTTGCTGCTCGCCCTACAAAGATACTTTACCTTTCTCCTTCTCTCTTCTAACCATCATAACCTTGAAAGCCAGTTCAGCTCATGGATCATGGGCACTCTCCTTGAATTCTGAACCATGAGGGTTCTACCCAACCCCCTTCTCCTGACCTAAACCCTTATATCCTTAAATCTCAACAAATGTCATTTCTTCTCTCCTAATAAGTCTCTCCTAATCTTCTTTGAGGGGCAAGACATTTCTTTTGTGCTTCAACAGAATGCCATACTTTATTTTTTCCTATCAGTATCACTTACATTATGTTTTACTTGCCTGTTTGCATCAGACTTTAAGATTCATGAAAGAAATGTATCTACCTTGTTTACCCTTTGATTTTAGCACCTAGGCTGGATCTGAATATGATTTGTTGTTCCATTTTTTAAAAAAAAATTAAATAAAATATTTATTTTATCCTGGTTTACTTACAAAGTTGGTATACATTGTTTTTCATGCCAGATATTTGCCATTTCCTTTACCCACCCCTCTCTTTGCCCATCAAATTATGCGACTGTATGATTAACCCCCACCACCACTGCACCCATCCTCATCCCTCTGTTACCCCCTCCCTTCCCTTGGATCCTCATATACGTTCTACAGTAATGGTCTTATATGGTATTTGTCCTTAAGGGACTGAGTTGAATAACTAATGATCTTTGTTGAAATGACAGTAAGTAAACCAGGAGGCAGATGTTTAGTTTCTGAGTAAAATTATTAAGTATAGAAACGACTCAACATTGAACTTGAACTTTTATCTCTGGGATCAAGAGTTCCATATTGTATCAATTGAGCATTGTTTATTTGTTATGATGTTTTGAAGAAGATGGTTTCACTATAATTTATTTACATCAATTCATTGTTGTAGAAGAAAAGACTGTTAAGTTGCCATATGTTGTTTTATGTATCTTTTGACAACAAAAAAATACAGCATATTAACTTTGAAACAAAGTGTTTATGTGCTATCTTTTCTTGCTATATAATCCTACCTTCCCTTTTCGTTTTTTGATCTGCATTAGATACCATCATTCTTCCAGAAGAAGTAGAGTGGATCAAATTCAATGTAGACATGAATGGCTATTATATGGTACACTATACTGATGACTGGGAAGCACTGATCAAGCAGTTAAACACCAATCCTTATGTTTTTAGTGACAAAGACCGAGCCAACCTCATCAACAACATCTTTGTGCTTGCAGGGTTGAGTATACTTGATTTGCTTTGTTATTGTTTCTTAAACATATTGTGGGTGGTAGGAAAAGGTTTGGGAGGACTAGCATATATTGCCTGTTGAGTACAGCTTATCTTTGAAAGTGAAGGAAGTATAATATATATTCTTTGTTGTCAGAGACTTTATAATCCATTTAGAAATGTCAATTTGAAATTAAGAAACAGATAAGAAGAGAACAGCAATATTTTTTTTTAAAATGATACCAAGGGTTTCTCTGGCCACATGTCGCATGTTGTGCTGTGGTTCACATATACCAAGGAATCCACCAGGGGTTCCTTAGGAGAAAGAGAGGCTGTCACCTCCCATTAAGATTTACAGCCTCAGAGACCCATTGGAGGGTTGATAAGAGATCAGCTCAGTTGCAGTAAAGCAGAAGTCTGCCACTGAGCAGAAGATGTATGTGTTTGAATGTTCTATTAAGCAGTCCATGACTTTCCCACTTTGGCTTATTTTTCATGACATGACCATTTTAAACCATCTTGGCCATCATATGTGATATCCATAAAATGATTATCAAAATATGCTAAAAGTCAATCACTGTAGCTCCTTCCTTATCAAGTCTGACAAATTCTCACACAACCAAAAAGGATTTTTACTGATGAAATTTTCTCTTCCACCTGATAAATGTAATTAAGAATAATAAAATTAATACTTTTCATCTTTCCTCACCTGAGATATTTTAATATGTTCTTGGAGTGAGTAACAGTTTATACAGGACTGGTGAAATAAAAGATGAGCTATTTATCATTCTGCAGAAATAAGTGTCTCATCTTTAAACTCATGAACGTAAAGATAATAAAGACTGTAACTTTACAAACTGCTACTCTGGACATAACATTGGGATCTTCAAAATTGATTGTGGCTAGAGTTTCTCTCAGCATGTGTGGAATTGCTTTGTCTGCATATTTATTTTTCCTCTCCTTTATTCTTTAGCATTGGCAAGGTCCCTCTTCAGCAGGCTTTTGAGTTGATTGCTTACCTTGGAAATGAGACCCACAACGCCCCCATCACTGAAGCCCTATACCAGACCCGCTTCATCTTTGACCTTCTTGAGAAGGTGGGACACTTGGATCTGGCCTCAAGATTGGAGGTATGCCTGCCTTTCTACTGACTTTGTTTCTTAATGTTACTGTGCATTATCTTCTATTCAACCACTAATGCGCTGAAAAAGCCAACAGTTAAATTCCATTGTCTCCACTTACCTGCTTGTGGAATCTATTTTGGATGAAAATGCGGTTATGTTCTCTGAAGAGTTGGTAAGGCGATGATGTGATCGGATTGAGATATTAGCATACAGATTACTGTTATTGCTGTCAACCAAGGTTACATGAAAAGAAAATATACTTGATATTGGCTGTTGTGCAAAGTAGATCTCCCCATTATTTTTCCATTCTCATTGCCATCAAGTCTGTTCCAATTCATGACAGCCCTCCATCAGGTTTATAAGGGTGTAAATTGTAATGGGAGGAGCCTGCCTATCTTTCTCCTGAACCAACCTACTGCCTCTGGGTTAGCAATGAAGCTCACTACCGACCAAGACATCAGAGCTCCCTCGTTCGCCCTTATTGTTTGCCTTTAAGTTGGAACTCCAGCGGGTTTTCAGTAAATAAATTGCACAAGAGGAGATTGCCTGCCCTTCTCCTGTGAAACAGCTTGTGAATCCAAACTGTATGCCTTTGAGATGCAGCACAGCTTCTTGCCACTAGAGCTCCTTGACTAGTCACTGTAAAACTAATTCTAAAATGACGGTTAAATGTATGCATTGAGAATAACGTGAATGTTTTAGTACTTTTTACTTGTACCACTGATGGAGATAGTGATGTGAGTGGACATAAGTTTCTCTGTCGAGCACTAAAGGAGTCTTGCTTTTGGAGCTGATGTTCCCTTTCTTATGACCATTTGCATGGTCTTAAGGCATGATTATATTAAGCACTGTCAGTATTCAGTTGTTTGAATTTTATTTTGGGGCATGGTATAAGTATAAACAATATGGATGTTTAATTGGCCCACTAGCATTTTGGTACAGTATTTAAACTTTGTTTTAAATTATAGAATATACTGAAAGTGACTCATACAATAGCAAAAATATATCCCACTTGAAGAAACTAAATTAATAAGCTTTGTTGATATAACTCACTTTTTCTTGCTATTTAATAATATTGTTAAGAATGAATATATCCTAAGAGAAGACAGAGGACCCACCTATTCTGAGGCTGCTACCTCTTAGATTTACATGTACTAGAAAGCTCTCTTTTCCCTCATTCTTCTCATACCTCTCCATTGGGCCTCATGCTGAGGAAGCACTTGATAATTCTCTCAACTTACCCTCGGATGAACATAGATGCTTAGGAGAAGTGAAAATGTTAAGTATTTTCCTACTATGATGTTCAAGTTCTTAGTTTATCTTCATTCTCGATGTTGAACAGTTCTCTGGGGTGGGGGGGGCATTGTTGTCGCTCGGTACCATCAAATATGACCTGTAGTGACCCTGTGAACAACAGATCTGAACCTTGTCCTGTCCTGTTCCGTCCTCACACTTCAATTGCAGCAATCACGGTGTCAGCCTACCAGGTTGCAAGTCTTTCCTCTCTTCCACCAACCCTCCACCTTTCCAAGCATGATGTCTTTCTCCAAGGAATGGCCACCCTAACAGCATGTCTGAAGTACGTGAGATGAAGCTTTATCATCTTTGCCTCCAAGGAGGGAGCGCACTGGTTGCACTGCTTTTGCTGCTATCAGTCTTCTCAAACTTGATTGTTGTTAGAAATCAGATCAGCTTTAGTTTATCAAAAGAAGGAAACCCTCTCTTTAAAATTCTTTTAATCTTAAAGATAGCTAGATAACTTCAAACCTCTCAAAATATGACATCTGAAGCAATGTGACCCTCACAGTCCCAAGCCCATTGTTTCATTCACTGTGTCAGTCTATCCATTGAGGGTTATTCTTCCTTTTGCTGACCTTCTACCTTTCCCCGGAATGATGTCTTTTTCCCTCTTGACAACATACCCAAAGTATGGGAGATGAACTTTTACATTTCTTGCCTCCACTATCATTCAGATATATGCAC
>NW_006399793.1:17943842-17965524 GCF_000299155.1 Elephantulus edwardii
AACAACACAACAACAAGGAGCACCTTGGTGGCACTTCATCTAAAAGACAGATTTGTTTGTTCTTGAGTCCTTCTTGAACATACTCTTTCCATCCTCATATTCTACACCACAAGTGACTTACTCATGGAAGGTCTGCTGAGAAATGGCCTCAGAAGCTTAAAAAGTCTCTAGCCCTGATGTACTTTAGGGTTTGATAGTAGTCAATAGTAGTCCTCAGAAAGAATCTAAAGGTCTGGAATTAGTTTGAACTATTTTCCTAGAGTTAAATATTTTGCATGTTGTCATCTATGATACTTGGTTATTTGAGATGAGGCATGATAATAGTGATGGTGTTTAAGAAGTGACAGTAGACAGAAAACTCCTTTCATGAAGAATCCCTAAGACCTAAGGGAGGGCTATATTTTCATTAAAAACATTTACAAATACTTTCATATCAGAATATATTTCCTTTCAAGTAGCATTCATAAATGTCTTTTTTTTATGATTGTTTCATTGTAAACTCAGAAGTTATATGTTAGAATCCCCCTTATCATCTCCCTTCCCTGTGTACAACGGCTTGAATGGAAATACTTCCACACTATGAAAGGCTTTTAAGCTTTGGTTATGAAGAGAATTGTGAAAGAATGAAGGCATCTGTTGATTCCTAAGACTGTAGCTATGCTTTTAACAGTGCTATCGTTAGAAGTGAGTGTAACCATGGCTAGGTATTGCTGAATAACTTTTAACCTCATCATGTATTATGACTTTGTAAGAAAATGTCCTTATTTCTGGGAGTTACATGCTAAAGTGGTTAGAAATGAAACATCATGATATCTACAAGTTATTGTTATACGATTCAGCTGACACCAGAAAAACAAAGTGTATGTTGTATATTACATGCACATAAAGACAAGAGTTAAAAACCTGTGAATCCAGAAGAACAGCATGTAAGTATTCATTCTGCTACTGATTCTTTCATATTTTCTGTTGTTATTATTAGGTGCTCTCAAGAGAAGTGAGACTTTGAGCAACCCTTTGAACAACAGATCTGAACTCTGTTCCATCCTTTGCCACCCTCTCCACTTCCTGACACACTAGAGCCCATTGCAGCAGTCACTGTCTCAGTCTACCTTGTTGAGGGTCTCACTCTCCTTTGCTGACCCGCCATCCTTCAAGCATTATGTCCCTCTCCAGGGACTAGCTCCTCTTAGCAACATGCCCAAAGTATTTGAGGCAAACCCTCATCAGTCTTGCCTACAAAGCGTGCTCCACCTGCACCCCCGACCCCAAGATATGTCTGTTAGTTCTTTTGGCCATCCATGGGATGTTCAGTGCTTTTATTCAATGCCACAGCTCAAAGGCATCAATTCTTCTTTCATACGTATTCATTGTCCAGCTCTCAAATGCATAACAAGTGATCAGAAAGACCATGGTCAGAATCAGATTTACCTTGGGCCTCAAACTGACATCATTACTCCTCACTAACTGCAGATTTTCCTAGTACAATGTGTCTCCTGATTTTCTGACTTCTTGTACCAAAGGTGTTAATTGTGGATCCAAGTAAGTTGAAGCTGTTGACAGTTTGTCTCTTCTCCATCCATCATGATGTTGCTAATCAGTCCAGTGTTAAGAATCTTTGTTTTCTTGAAATTCATACCAAAGACTCCATTGCTTGATCATCTGCAACAAGTGCTTCAAGTCCTCCTCACTTTCAGCAAGCAAGGTTGAGTCATCTACATAATGCAGGTTATTGATGAGTCTCCCTCTGATCTTGATTCCTCTTCACAAACTTATCGAATAATTTGCTCAGCATACAGATTGAGCAGGAATGGAGAAAGAATACAACCTTTACACACTCCGTTCTTAATTTTAAACCATACAGTGTTCTGCTCTGTTCACACAGCAGCCTCCTGGTTCAGGTATAGGTTTAACATGAGCACAGTTTGTTATAAAATCCACACAAATGCCTCTCCATAGTCAACAAAGCACAAATAGACATTTTTGCAGTATTCTTGACTTTCAGCTAGGATCCATCCAACATCAGCAATGACTTCTGTAGTACCATGGCCTCTTCTAAATCCTGCTTGAACTTCTGGCAGTTCCCTGCCTATGTACTGTTCTAGCCTAGCCTTTTTTGAATGACCTTCAGCAATATTTTACCTACATGTTATATTAATGATATTATTTAATAATTGCTACATTCTGTTGGATCACCTTTCTTGGCAATGGGAACAAATATGGACCTTTTCCAATCTATTGGCCAGACACCTGTCCTCCAAATTTCCTGTCTTAAGACTGCTGAGTGTATCCAAGGCTGCATCTGTTAATAGAAACATGTCACTTGGCATCCCATGGATTCCTAGGGCCTTTTTTTTTTTTTTTGCAAATGCCTTCAATGCAACTTCTACTTCCTCCTTCCTTACCATTGGCTCCTGTTCATTTGGTACTTCCTGAAATGTTTCCGTTTCAATCTGGTTTGAAATTTTTAAATTAGAAAGTTGGATGGGAGAAAAAAGTACATTTAAACCACTGTATTTTCTATATCTTGTATTCTTTCTTCCTAATTTGGTAGGATTAATTTGTTATAGCCTCAAAATAGTTAATATGTTAACTATACCTTTAATATTGGATCCAGAAGTATTTAAACATTTAACCATCAACAGAGAAATACAGTTTTCTCTCATTGCTTTATTGATTTTTGGATTCTAAAATCAGAGTCTGCAAATACCATCTTCATTCCAAGAATGGTTGTAGGTGATTATTTTTTATAGAAACATGCTATCTTAGTGCACACAAAATAATGGTTCTCTGAGACACCTGATGAAGGGTCAATATGAGTTGAAATAGAATTGAGAGCAGTAGGTATTGCATAATAAACATTCATTCCTTCTATGCTACTTCATTAAAAGTCTTTGTTATCAACTGTGGTCTTTTATATTGTCTTGTTATTTAATGGTTTCATCTATCTGTGAGCTTCATTATTAGTTGATACTTTGTAAGTAATAGCCTTTCTTTTTGTCCTTAGGTTAATGGTAAGACAGAGAAATTTGGTCATCCTGATTTTTCTACTGGTCCTAATTTTATGACTTGCTCCATTGTGATTTATTTTGCCTCTTAGAATAGAGTATTGAATTTGCTTCATAACCAAATACAACAACAAACCTGGACTGATGATGGCAGCCTATCCATGCGAGATCTTCGGTCAAAATTGCTAGGATTTGCTTGTACCCACAACCTCAAGAACTGCACCACTGTCGCCATGAAACTCTTTGATGATTGGATGTCATCCAATGGAACTCAGAGGTAAAGTGTATTTGTAGTCACATGAACTCTTTTCTTGCTCTTTACCTCACATTATACCCAAAACCTAGGTAAGAACTTTGTTTCCTAGGCCATAAATGTATAAACTGTTAACTGTAAGTGTATTCTTTGTACCTTTGTTCTTAAGAAAGTCTCTTAGGTGATGGCTGTCCTCTCTAAGAGCTTCTATCTCTAAATCTGAGTCCAGACACACACAAAATTTTCTAAGAGTGATAAATAAATAAGCTCATATAATTTGGGAGGAAGTGTTTATTTTATTTTAGAAACAAAACATAGCATGAGTTGGCAGTAAGCAGTGTTTTTAATGATCATTGATTCTCTCTGTTCAATGTTTGGCATAATAAAGAAAATCCAAATGACAGCTGAGGTTCAAGTCTATGTGAAGGCTCCTAAGACGAAAGCCTTGATGTCATTTAAAACTCTGTGAGCCCAGTTCTACTTTGCACACATTGTATCACCATGTGTTAGAATCAGCGTTAATGACAACCATCTCCCTCCTCTGTGGGGTCTCTAAGATTGTGATAAAAGCATTTGATTGTGCTTCTTCCCCTTGCCCTGCCCCTCACGACTATCTGTATTTGCTATAGAACTTGCCACACTGTACTGTATAATATTTGTTTCTTCTGTCCTTTGTAATAGCCTTTGGTTTGCAAAAGGGTAGGGACTGTGTCTCATTTGGTTTCTTTTCTGCAGCATATAGCATAATTGTCTGTCTGGTTTTTGTTTATAGTTGTTTGTTGTTTTGAACTATTGAATAAGAATGTTGTTTTGAACTGTTGAATAAGAATCAACCTATAGCAGACCCTTCAGTGAGTTTTCAGAGTCAGTAAATTGCATGGGAGGAGATGGCCTGTTTTTCTCTCACAGAGCAACTAGTATATTCAAACTGTGTACCTTTGTGTTAGCTGCATAGTTCCTTACCACTAAGCCACTAGAGCTCCTGGTTTTTAGTGAGTGAATGATCTGAAATTGAATTGGTGGTCTGTATAGTCTTACCACTAGGCAAATAAAAAAAAGTATACCAACCCTACCAGCATTGAGTTGATTCTAACTAGTGACTAAATAGGAAAGAATGATCCTTTAGGACAGAATAGGACAACCTGTTCGGGTTCCAAGGCTATAAATCTTTACAGAATCATACTGCCTCCTCTCTGCCACAGAATAGGTGGTGGATTCAGACAGCCACTCTTCTTCAGTTAGTAGGGCAACACTTTACCAACCTCCTTGAGCCACTTAATTAGGTTTATGTTGATTCCACATTCTTAAGTAAAAGCTAATTGTTACCTGCCTTGATCCCAAAATGACCACTATTAGTCAGTTCCTTTATTTTTGTGCTCAGGACTTTTCATTCTTATGACTGAACTTCTCTTTAATAGCATACCTCTTGATGTCATGTCCACTGTGTTCAAAGTTGGAGCCAAAACTGAGAAAGGATGGTCATTCCTTTTAAGCGCATATGACACTGAAAATTCTGAAGGAAAGAAGGAAATGATACTTAAAGCTCTTGCCAGCACAGCAGATATAAGGAATCTTTACAGGTATGAAACTATCTAAGGAGTATACCAAAAATGATTGAAAAAGTATTGAAACCAAAAGCATTGTGTTCCTATGATGAGGAGCGTATTTACTTTGGGGATCCTTATACTCCCTTTACTAGTAAAGCAGGCCTGACTGGGATGGTGTATCGAAAAGTCAGCACATGCTGGGTTTAATTTCAGAGATGGAAACTCCCCAGAGATGAAGATGAGGCATTTCCCAGAGACCTCCTCCTACTCCCAACTCAAACCCTTCTCCATTTCCTTGCCATACTACATTAAATTCCATAGCTAGAATCTTGTTCTTTGGGGTAAGGCATTTCTGTGTCTACTCTGTCACTTAGAAAATTCAGGCACTTGAGAAAAGGCTAACGTTAAAAGCTTCCAGATTAATTCCCTCATTGGAATTTTTCATACTTTTTAATACCCAGTTGATGAAGGCCTAGGAAAGGTAGTTTCACCTCAGTGAGAACACAAACAGCAAGTTAAGCCTGGTGGAGGTTTTTTTCTTTTAAGCTCTACTAACAAAACATTACTAAACCCATGTTTACAGCAGATTAAATAAATATATAAAGAGTAGGGAATAAAATTTGAAAGTGTTTCCTATAATCCTATAACCCTTCACTGTCATTCGTAGTCACTCCTCTCTGGTCTGTCTGCCTATGGGAGATGGTGTTCCATCTGAGTACTAGCACATATATACACATAAACACTTTTTTTTTAAATACACTTGTTCTCAACCCAGTGTTTTAGGGAGCTCTGATGGCCTGGTGGTAAGAAGCTGTGCTACAATCCTGAAGGCACACGGTTGGTGGCCACCAGCTGCTCCATGGGAGAAGGATGGGCAAGCTTTTCCCATGGGAAAACCTGCTGGAGGGTCAGGTATGGATACTGGTTCCAACTCTACGGTACACAACACCACCACTCAGTGTTTTGTGTTGTGGTTTTTTTCTGGCAAATCATCAGTCAGAGAGATTCTCCATGTCCATTTAAAAAGCCTATTTCAGTTGTTTTCCTATGGCTACGTGTTGTTGTTGTTGATTGCTTTTGAGTTGAGCACAACTCATAGCGACACTATGAACAAAAAAGGCCTAAAGCCTTTCTATAACTATTGTTGTTTCTACAAGTTAATAGAGTTTTTAGAGGCATGTGGTTTAGGAAGTAGTTGCATGCCTGCTTCCAAACCTGTCTTCAACTGGGAACTCCACCAAACGCTGTCCACCATGGGCAGCTGTTGTGGCATTTGACCTCCCAGTGGCACAAAGTTCAGTATCACAGCAAACCCAGCTTACCTCACTGAGCAAATTGGCAGAGGAGTGCTACATACTATTCCATAATATGTTTCTTTCATAAGTTAACTCATTATCACATTTTGACTGATATCGGGGATTTTCCCCATTACAAATATATTCTTACAGTGTGCATGTTTTCTAACTGTAAGCAAATTTTATTGCATAGGACAAACACATGAAGAAATGTTCACAATCCTTAACTGTTGTTATTGTTACATAGTGTTATGTTGGAATCAACCCATAGCTGATCCTCCAGCGGGTTTTTAAGGCAGTAAATTGCATGGAAGTAGGTCGCCCATCTCCTTCAGAACTATTGGTGGATTGGAACCATGTGCCTTTGAGTTGGCAGCACAACTTCTTACCACTAAGCCACCAGAGCTCCACAGAGATGCAAATCAAAACAACTCTGATTGTGTGCGCGTGTGTGTGTGAGTGTGTGAGAGAGAGAGAGATACCATCTCATCCTAGAAACAATAGTAGAGAGTTCTACAACAAATGCTTGTTGGGGTTTGGAGAGATTAGAACACTAGTGGGAATGTAGAATGATTCAGCCACTGTGGAAAGCAACTGACACTTCCTAAAAAGTTAAAAATGGAAATAACATTTGAATCCAGCAATCCCACTAGTAGGTATTTATCTTAAAGAACTGAGAGCTGTGACACGAACTGATAATTATATATCTTTGTTCGTTGCATCAAAGAAACGGAAACAATCCAAGTGTCCGTCAACAGACAGATGGTTAAGGAAGCTGTTACATTCGCATGATAGAGTACTAAAGAACAGTAAAGAGTTACCCAGTGCTTAGCATGAGTGAATCTCTAGATTGTGAGTTAGCATCTAGTCATTATGCAGAGTGAAATAAGTCACAAAGGAACAAATATTGTATAAATTCTCTATTATAAAAAGTTAGGGTTGATACTTAGAATCACTCTTGTATGATTAGCAGGGATAGAGAGTGGGAGAGAGGGACAAAAAATAATACATGGATAATTGTTGTTATGTACCATCAAATCAGAGTCAACCCATACCTGACCCTCCAGTGGGTTGTACGTTTTCAAAGACAGTAAATCACACAGGAGGGAATTGCCTATTTTCTCCTGTGGAACAGCTGCTGGATTCCAACTGTATGCCTTTTGGTTGGCATTCAACTCCCTGCCACTAAGCCATCACTGCTCCTAAATAGATAATAGATCCTTGTTAAGCTGGATGAAGGAAGCTGCATATATCACAAAGTGAGTCAGGCATGGTGGGTATTCTAATTATGACTGTAAAGCAATTATTTGTGAGTACTTGAATAAAAAACCAATATGGTTCGTAAGCTTTCGCTCAGATCTCAAGAAAATGGAAATCAAAAAGTTAGGCTTTATTTTGTGTTTATTCAAACAGTCTGGTATTTTGAGAATAGAAACAAGCCTGCCTTTTGGAGGTTTTTTTTTTGTATTTTGTGTGTGTGTGTTTGTTTGTTTGCTTGTTTTTAATAGCATCTCTAAAACTTGTAAATTTTAGTTGAATTTGTTTTTTATGTCTGCACTGTATACAGAGTTGCTATATTAATGTAATAATGTATGTGAATGCATATCGTATTAGTGAGTTCTCCACTTAAAAAGTAAACATTTTCAATCTGTAGATCTGTCTTAGACTAATGCACTAGTACAGAATGCTCTTTAGACATTATTACTAATGTAAGTTCAGTCTACTTCCAAATGCATAGTAACTATGGAGATTAAATCTGTTGTGTTCTTCAGGTTAATGAAAATTAGCCTGGATGGGAACAGGATTCCTACATTTAGGCTATCTGCCATCGTTCAAGAAATGAGTCAAAGCCTTCTTGGACACTTACTGGCTTGGAATTTTGTCAAAGAGAACTGGGATGTGCTTGTACAAAAGTAAGTTACTAAGACTAAGTTGATATCCTCAGGTCCTGATTTGAGAAGGGCCCTCCAAGGTTGCGTTGGTACATGGGAATTGGGATTTACTATGAGAAGAAACAGAATGGCTTAACTTTTAAAGGCCAAAATTTTCACATTTTTAAACAGTGTATTCATGTATTATGTACCCCATTGAAGAGTGTGTTTTTGCTGAGTACTGACCAAGCCCAGCCATGTCTGACTTCAGGTCCCTTAACTCAACGTGGATACTTGAGCTGTTCCAGTTTATGTAGGTTTAGAAAAACCTCTTCATTGGCAAAAGATAGCTTGTTGTTGTTATGTACCATTGAGTCAGAACCAACCCATAGTTGACCCTCCAGTAGGTTTTCACAGGCAGTAAATCACACGAGAGGAGATTGCCCATCTTTCTCCCTCAAAGAAACTGGTGGACTTGAACCATGTGCCTTCAGGTTGACAACATAGCTCCTTACCAGTAGGCTACCAGACATAGCTAGATAGTGCAAGAGAATATGATACAGTTTTTCAGTAGGTGAGATGAACAGATAATTTATCTGACTCTCCTTTAATTCTTAACTCCCCACCTCCCCCCAACACCATTTGTCCTTCTCCCCAGAAGTAAGTATATATAGGACTGCTACTAAGTACATAGGGTCGCTATGAGTCGCAGGCGACTCGACGGCACATAACAACAACAAACAGCTAAGTTACTGAGTCAAAGTTGCCAGAATCATCCACTTGCCTTTGGCATATGCGCTTATATTAAAGCAATTCCTTTATATTTAACTATCAGTGCTTTACTGCACAGCAGCTGCCTAATTCTTGTTTGTTCATGTGTTTTTCAAGGCTTGCTGTGAGGTCCTATCCCATGCGAGGTATTATTGCTGCATTAACTCACATGTTTTCAACAAAGACACGTCTCTCTGAGGTTGGTAATGTAAAATGCTTCTGTGGAGGTCGTAAAAAGCCCTTTTCGTCAGACTTACACAGTTGAAGTGAACTGGTAGCTTCTTCTGGTCCCTATCTCTTCTCTCTATTTGTGAGTTTCCTACATTTTGTGATGAAAATTTACTCACAGAGTGTGGAATGTGTGGTAGTGACGAAAAACTCCAATTCCGTTCTCAACAGTATTTCATTGATTTCCCTTATACGAATAGGGTTTTTGTTTTGTCGGTAATAATGAATTCTGTTGTGCAAGGACTTTTTAGCACCAAATCCAACTTTAGACTCTACTTCCTTTACTTTTATTTAAACCTTTTTTCCCTGTTTAAAAATTCATACTTGGTAGGAATAGAGGAATTAATTTTAAGAAGAACTTGACATTCTTTTTAAAGTTAATAAAGCTAATTTGAGGATATTCAAAGCTACCCAAGATTTATGTCCTTGTCTTCTTTTGACATATTTTCCTGTCGGTCTTACAGGTCCGGGGATTCTTTGAAACTCAGCCAGAAGATACCTTTAAGTACAATAGTATTCAGGATGGATTGGAAGTCATTCAGCTGAATATCCAGTGGATGGAGAAGAACTTACAAGCTCTGACGTTGTGGCTGTAGCATGCGCAAATGCACCTCATTCTGTTGCCCATTCAGAGCCTGCAGACTTGGAGCTCTGCTGCTTTTGCAAAAAACCAGGATCACTGATAAGTTGTTTGCACTCTTAGGAGTTCTAGTTAGCTCAGGGCACGTCTGTTTTTTCATCTGTCTTTTTCTGAGTGTCTTTAGGCAGTAAGTAGTTATTTATTACAAAATTGTGTTCACCTATATGCCAATCATTTACCAAACACAAAAAAGCGCGTAATTTTTCTACTTTGAAGATTTAGAAAGGAGAAGAAAAATTCTGTTTCTCAGCACCAGAAAGTGAGTACTGTGAAACAAGACAGACCGACCATGCGAGCCACCCTTTTCAGGTTGCTGGTTTCTCAGCTGTTTGTTGTAACCTTAGCTTCAAATAGTGATGACAAATAGCGATGAAGCATGCAGCTATAGAAAACTGATCTCAGGTGTGTAGTTCTACTTTGATTTGCGGATTGGATGCTGTAGAATAGCCAGGTGCTACAGAATTTCTAAATTTTTGTTACATTTAAAAGCAAGATCACAAGGCCAAAAGATATAAAACTTTCCAAATACATTACACTTTGTTTTAATGTTCTCCAACATTACCATGGGATACTGCTCCAAAATGAGCTAGCTTTAATTAGGATTCATTTATTTGTTGATGCTGATGCCCCCCACCTCTCTGTACACCTTTATTACTCCATGACATAGATAAACCTTATGTTACAGATAAATATATCTACATTTGTGACAAGCATTCCGTTTTCTCTGGTGTCCTTCATTATGACTTTTAAATTGTCTTTTGGCTTTGTTGGGCCAAGATTCTTTTCCTTTTGAATCATATCCATATGTGGATTTTCATGTTGTGTAGTACAGTAGCATATCTGAAGAATATTTCGAAATAAGATCTTTAGGAAACTGAACATTTTTCTTTAAAGTTCACCATAGTACCTTAAATAGGAATGAAGAAAATGTGGAATCAGAGGAAGCTGAATTCAAATTTGAGGTGGTGGGCTTTGAATTTTTTTCCAGTATCAAAATTAATATTTTTCTTTCCTTGACAATGTGAGTTTTTCTTTTATTGTGGCCAAACTAGCATGTTAAGAGAAATGGCCAAAGAAAAAGATGAAAAATGAAGATATCCAAAATTGTATGGCATTCTGAGTCCTGAAAAAGGGATATTGTACTTGAATTTTTCAGCTATGCAGACATATACCTAGATTGTTGTGTTTCATTGAATCTTAAAAGAAAAGCTTTCTTCCTAATAACTCGCATGGTGTTTATATTTGGTTTGAAAACATCATCTATGTACATAAAAAGGGTAGTTTAGCCATTTTTGACCACTTAATACACTCGACAGAGTCAGACAATGGGGACAGGTCACTTTGTTTTTTTCAGCAGGTATGAGTACATGAGATTGTTTATAAAATTATATTTATTTTATGGAAAATATTTTTATAAAACAAACTATAAAAGGCTGACAGAACAGACTTCCCATCCTCGTGTGTTTCCCCTTGACTTTTCTAATTATTCACCCCTCTGTTTCAAAGTGGAAAACATTATGTTGGGTTCTGAATCATCTAGAGATGTCTTAGATAGCTGCGGTGATCTTAGATCTCTCATCCTCCATGCATCAGTAAGTTAAGTAAATGATCATCTCATTGATCTTGAAAGTGACTGTTTTTCTATCTTTAAAGTGGGAAAAACACTAAACTTTGGAGGGTTTTTCATTATTGCTGATTTTGTACTGTGTTGTATTATTGAATTTGACTTTGCAACAGAGCTTAAATTTTATTGCAAAATCAGTTATGATGCTTCAATTTTTCCTGCACATCCTGACTTTGCTTCTGTAATATATGTTAACTCTACATATGGCAAATCTTTTCTTGAATTCTGTCTTTTCCACATGTTTGTGGTGTGGAAGTGTTAATAATTTGGAAAAAAAATCCAAAACCAAGATATGGGCCAGATAAAGAGGTGATTCATGATCCATCACTAGCTTTGTACTCAAAAATTATTGATTTCCATAATATTGGAACCATAGTATCTACATTATTACTTTTATAGGTGTCTCCTAATTTTTCCCCACACAATTCCACAATTTTTAATGTCTTCCTAGTCCATCTAAAAATGAACATTAAGCCAGAAATAATGAAGTTAAATAAGAGGAAAAGTATATCATATGCATTTAAGTATAAAAGTCAAAATTTTCCCCCTAAAACTTGATCTTAGCCCCTATATTTTCTGGGAAGCCACAAGATTGAAGCACAGTGTCAAAATGCACTTTTTTAAATAAAAGCACACAGACCTATGACAGAATTAAGTACTTGTTTAACAAGTATTACTTGCCTTTTATTAAGGAGAGACTGTCTACTTGAATGTAAAGGCACAGTATGCTAGATTTTTTATAAAGCTAGGCAGAATTGGAATTTAGGAATGGAAAATATATGCTATAGGGATCTGAAAGCTTATTAAAGTAGAAATTTGAGAGTCCCATATTTCTCTTAATATCAAATTATTACATAAATTAATCTGCAAGCAGTGTCAGTTTCCACCACGAGTTGTCACTTCTTTTATTTTAAGGTTCTATTAGGTTCTATATTAGTCTCCTTAAATGAAATTGTATCATTTGTTACTGTTGCTGTGGTCATGAAGAACTTTGTTATATCGCAAGTTCTACTTTCTAATGATTCTTTGTGTAACACTTTCATTTTGTTATGTTTCAGTCTTTATAGCCGCAAAAGAGCTGTCAGATGAGTGCTGGGTGTCTAAAGGAAACAGGACTACATCAACATTGCCTGTTGGAGAATAGAATCTTTTCTGAGTATCAAGATGTGAGAAATTAAATGCTGGATTTGTTAGATTACTGATGTCTTGGGTTGGATTTGAAGGAACCTCTTTAAACTAAAGTGTCTGGAGCCCATAATCTGCATTTGCCTTTAGAGCTTTCATGAGATCTCATGCTTTCATGGAGCTGCAGGGAAGATATATTCCTGGGTTGACTGCAAACATAGGATGGTATTTTGTACCATAGAACTATCATAGAACTGGGGACTTAGGTAAAACGCAGCTCTTACTCTCTTTGTTTTAGTGACTTCTGTTTTTATTGACATTTGTTCCTTCCTTAACTAGCTACCTCCACTGCCCCATTTATACTTTCAAAAATTAGCATGTAGACATATTTTTGCTACCTCTTGCATTCTTTCATTTTGTGCTCAGTACACTGCAGGGGCAAAATAAGTGTCAGAATAGTAGTCAAAGATTAGATACCTTAAAAAATTTCTTCTTTTTCTATAGTTTGTCCTGGAAAAGGGTGAGATATTTTTTCTATGAAAATCTCTTCACCACTGTGTGGGCAACAGCTGATAGATTAGTTACTTTGCATTTTTTTGTAAGAAAATGATGTTGGGAGGAGAGCATTTTCTCTTTAAAAGTGTGTGCAAATGTGTTTGCTAATATTGTGAATGTTACTTCTTTTTGCCATTCTTCCTTCTCCTGGCTGTATAGCTTCCTGATGAGAGGTGGAGGTCCTGAAGTATATACCGAGTATTCTTTTACTCTTTCCCTTACTGCTTGTGTGCATAATAATACTTTTAGCCTTTTTGTCTAATCTTTGAGGGATGGGTACTGTATATCATCCTTTCAAGTGTATATAAATGTTTTACTACTTTTTTTACATTCCATTTTATACTTACCTCTTTGTGATATACATATGTAAAAAAATTGAGGTTCAGAGTATGACAAATCTCCTTTTTCCCCCTTTTCCTTATTGCCTCTTAGGGCAATAGCTACTAGAGTAGTTTTCGGGGTGGGGGGCAGTAGTGGGGTGTGTGAAGTGTGAATCTAGGATCTACAAATATACTTGGTATTACTATTTTATTTCGTACTCTGTCCTTCTCATGGACAGAAATGTACCTAATGAACCGTGGAAGTCCGGATGTATAACAGTTCCCTCTTCTCCCTTCCCAGATTGCCTATGTGGGCAATGGCTATAGAATAGTTGTTGAGTCGGGGGCTTGTTTTTGTTAGTTTAGTTAGAGTGAGAATGATAGAAATTGAGTATGTATTTATTGTTTGTTTATTTATTGTATGTTTTTATTGTTACATTACTTCACTGGGCTCGCAGTCCTTTCCCTGGGCTGGAATGTACTCAGTGGACCATAGAGACCTGATGTATAACTGTCTCCTCTGCTCCTTTCCCATATTGTCTGCACGGGTAATCACTTTAGAGTTGTTGGGGGTTTTTTGGGGGAGGGAGTTGTTAACGGGAGAAGGATATTAGGGCAAGATTATGCTTTTAAATATATATGTAAATAAGTATTTTTTGCTACTATTTTTTTAACATCAGTTTTCGACTTTTACATATAGATGTTTAAGTATATAAAGAAAAATCGAGGTTCAGACTAAGAGAAGTCTCCTCCCCTTATTGCCAGTGCAGGAATGGCTAATCCAATATTTGGCTAGTTTTAGAGTTTGTGGTGGTGTGCTAGTTTTACAGGGGGAGTGAGGTGGGTATTGGGGAGAGGATTTCCTTCAGGATATACTTTTATAAATGTATATACATGTTTTTACCCCTTTTTTAGATAGTTTCATTGGGTTGCTAGTCCTTCGTTTGGACTTTAGGCTTCTAGTGAACTGTGGAGTTCTAGGTGTATACTCTCCTGTTCTTCCTTTCCCTTGGAATCTATATATGCAATAAATTAAAAGTAGTTTGGGATTTTTTAAAAACTTGTTGGGGAGAGGGGTGGGTGGACGTAGGGGAAACTAGGTGCAGGACGTATTCTTTTTTTAAATGTGTATATAGTTTTTGCTACTCATTTATGTTCTTTCAGTTAGTGTCCAGTCATTTGCGTGGGCACATAGGTACCTAGTGAAACGCGGAGGTTGGAATGTGTGCAGATCTCTTCTCCTTCCCCAGGCCCCTGTCTGAGCAGTCATTTCAGAATAGTAGAGGGTTTGTTTTTTTGTGGTTTCGGTTGTTTGTAACTTTACTATCCTCCCCGAAAAGGTAGAACTATATACTTTAAAATATGTATATGAGTTTTTCTGTAGCTTAATTTTGTACCAAGATCTTTCTGGGCTCCCAGTCCTTTTACTGGGCTGGAGTGCACTGAGTGGACCGTGGAGGTCCAGATGTCTGTCTCCTCTGCTCCTTTCCCTTACTGCCTTCAAGGGCAATCACTTCAGAGTAGTTGGGTTTGGTTGGGGTTTTTTGGGGGACAGGGGAAGGAGGATACTTATAGAATGAAAACTGAAGTTCATTCTGTGGGGGAAAAGAAAGTCGTCTTTTCTCATTTTATTGCCTGTATGGGCAATGGCTATTAGAATAGATTTGTTTTGTCAGTTTTTGTTTATTTGCAAAAGAAGAGTAATTTCTTGGTTTGTCTTTTTAATAATGTTTATAATGTTATTTTTGTTATTGTTTCACTCCAAACCTGGTGTTGAGCTTCTTGCTATGTGAGTGTAGAATGATACTCAGACCTAGGATTAAATCTTCTCTTCCAGTCCCTTGTAGTATGTGCCCTTGGACAGTTTAACAGTGCAGGGGTGTGGGGTGTGGGAAGGAGGCAGAAGGGATTGTTTGCTTTTTTAAGCAGTTATTTGGGATTAGGCAGGATTTATATTGGTGGTGGTATTTTCGTTTTAAATCTAATCTTTTGCCGAACTATTAGGTACTTACTGAAAGTTGAGGTTGAGTCTATGAAAGGTTTCCCATGTGCTGCTTCCTGAGTGGGCAGTGGTAGAAGCAAAGCTATTTAGGACATTTTTCCCTCTGGGGACTTTGGGGTGGGTGTACATTCTTTTGTAAATGTATATAAAGGTTTGCTAAATTTTGTGTATTCTTTTATCTAGTACCCAGTCCTTTCCTGGGACTTATATATATTAAAACATGGAGGTCCATACGTATGATAAATATCCTCTGTTCCCCTTCCCTCATTGCCTGCATGGGCAATAGTTTTAAAATGATTTGGGCTTTTTGGGTTTTTTGTTTTGGATTTTATTTTACTTTTCTTATTTGGATAGTTAGTGGTTGGGGGAAAGGGCAGGCTGTGTATTTTTTAAAATATGTACATAGATATTTTTATGCTACTACTTTTATATTTCATCTTTTGCATGGATGTATAGGTATTTTTAAAAATTGAGGATTCACATGTGACCTATTTCCCCTCTTTTTCCCCCTAACTGCCTCTGTAGGCAATAGCGAGTACACAGTTGTGTGTAGTTTACTTGTTTAAGGGATTTCTTGTTTTGGCAGAGAAATACTCTTAATAAATGTAAATATGTTTCCATTTCTTTGTTATTTCATTTTTTTTCTTTAGTCCTTTGCACAAGTGTGTAGGGACCTAATGAAAATCGAGTTCTGTAATGTGACAGATCACTTCTTTCCTTCTCACATATTTTCTCCCTTAGTAGTAGCTACTACTATAACTCCTCTGTGGCTATTTTGCTTATAAGATAGATCCTTTTTAAAATATAAGCATATGCATTCACATGGATAATGTTACTCTTTTCATACTATTTCTTTTTACTACTTGGTCCTTTCTAGGCTACAAAGCCACCTAACCAAAATGAAGACCCACTAAATCCCTGCTATTTAACTTAATTAGCCATGTGATGGCATAACTAATGGCAAAAGGCATGTTGCAGACAAAAAAGAAGGATTATTGGCATGGGCGAAGACACTTTGGGGTATGGTTGAGTTATGAAAGCTAATCAGAGCCAGCATTTCTTGTACTGAGTCAAACAAAATGAGATGGTAAAATTACCTGTACTTTGTAAATTCTAGGAAAGCAAAGAGGAGGTACTTAGGGAAAGCATATTTAAAGTTCATTACTAATGAGTCTAAGCCAATAAAGCCAACCATGGGCCTATAAAATAGAAGTGCTGCCTAGAGCTCATTTGAGCACCCTTGAGAGTAGCTTCTTTTTGTGACACAGAATTCTAATTCTCTAACATTAGCACAGTCATCTGTACACAGTGGAAATGATTTTGATTCTTAGGATGAGCCTTTTGACTTATTGCTATAGTTCCAATAAATGACAAATGGGCACCAAAACAAATGTGAGATTTTGAAGGCAGTCCTCTCTGCTTTTCAGCACCCACATGCAGGGGTGGATTTTCCAGTAAACAAGGTTGCTTGGTATATACCTTGTGTACTCTGTCATCTGTAATGAACATCAGATCTCTTTGCACATTTGCAGCCCCTGACAGGAACAGAGCCAGTAGGCCAGGTCAGCTTGGGCTTACTTGTGGACTGACCTGTAGTAAACGTTTCCCATGTGACATAACTGGTCACTACAGGTCAGTCAGTAGACACCGGTAAACCTGTACTTACTTTTTTTTATTAGCTAGTTCACCTCTGTCCACATGTGACAGGACGAATTTGACCCTTTTGTACCCAGAATTCTTTTCATGCAGCTTTCTCCTCAGCTCTCCACTGATTGAACCATTCCTATTCCTGCTTTTCCTTGTCTTCAGTGCCTGTACTGTTGAATGCCAGTTTCAATTGTACTCAAAACTGTAAACCAACACTGCCTCTGTAGCCGCATGTTTTTGTGTGCATTTCATGCACCGAGGCCTGCATGTTTGCTTTCAGCATTCTTGTGTCGTGTTTCACATCATCTCTTCATCCACCATATGGTCCATGTTACACCACCACATTGTCTGGATTAAAGAAAATGCACGTGTAGAGAGCCTTTCTTTTCTTTCTGCCTTCCTTTTTTTTTTTTTCTTTCTCCTCCTGCCTTCTTTCTTTCAAGCATCTTAGCATTATTTGTTTTGACATTTTTAGTGATGCTACTCTAGGCTAAAGATTTGCCATATTTTTAAAAGATATAGTGAGTAATACTTGTAGAAAATTTGCAGAGGTGTTATTTATCATATCAAATTCTCAGGTTCTAGTGTTGAAAAATAAGCCTATATGTGTTGCTCTTATTTATACCTGCTGCTGTATGAGCAAAAAAACTTTATTCATGACACATTTAACTTTGATCATAAATAAAAGAAAGGAGCACCTTTTTGGAGTTAGTCATGGTAGTCATTAGTGATATTTCTCAATGGTTCTTAATTTAAAATACTTCAAAGGAAGTAAAGGTCATGGCTTAGCTGAATGAAGTGCTCCAGAAGTTGAACTGTTATAAACCATCAGTACCATAATACACTTGTGTGTGTATGTGTATATACAATGAGAATTACGGCATAATTGGAGCATTTGCATTCATCAACAAACTCACATTGAAACAAACGCCGTCTTACAGCTCCCTTGATTAAAGCCAAGTGTTCCATGTTGCTGTGAAGAATAGTACCTTTCAAATACTTTGGAAAGTAATTACTTGGAAACTTGTTTTTAAAAAAGTATTACATTTTGTATTTAAACACCTATCAAGGTCTTCAATTCTTTGAGTTTGAGCTTGTGGGTAGAATTCTAAATTTGTATTATAGTCTGTCTTTTGTGGAAGACTTTGGAAATACAATATATATCTCTAAAATATTATATATGCAATTGTGGTGATTCAATAAGGGAAAAGGCTTATTTTTCTTTATATTTCTGATGACTTGTTTTGCATACGACCAGCACTGAAAGGCATGTGTAACACTGTTGCTTTTTTGTGAAATAAAAATAAAAGTATTTAAATAAAATTACTGAGTGGACTCTGCGTGCATCAGCCATATTCATTGTCTTTCATAGCTTGTTTCCTCCCTCACCAGGACTGCCATATAGAACTCCTGTTGCATATAGCTCAAGGTTTTTCTCAGTCTCTTCTGCACTATTTCCCTTTTAAGCCAGATAATTCTGTGTGGTAGGGTGGGCTGTGCTATGCACTACAGGATGTTTTAGTAGCATTCCCACCTGTACCCATTTGAGGTCAGTAGCCACCTCCTGCCCAGATGTAATAAAAATACCTCCACACAGAGCCAAATGTGTTCCCTGGCTTTATGTGGATTGGATTCATGGGTTGCAAACCCCATAACAGTTAAAATAATTTGATCTAGAGCAGTTATTTTCTTAAGTTGTGTTCCTGATCAGGTCTACAAACTTAGTCTTTTATATTTCCATGAGGAATACTAAGGTAGAATGTAGAATTTATTTCCATAGAAACTGGAATTGCCATTCTTTAATAATTATTAGGACACACAACCAGAAGATGATAAAAATAGATGAATGGGACCTTCTAGGAATAAAATCCCTATGCACATCCAAAAACTTCTGCAACAGGATAAAAAGGAAAGACACAAACTGGGGGGAAAATATTTGGTAATGACATGTCAGACAAGGGTCTTATATCTAGAATTTATAAAATACCACAACAAGATAAAGGTAAACAACCCAACTGCAAAATGGGTAGGCTATGAGCAGACACTTCACCGAAGAAGACATTCAGATGGTGAACAAACATGAAGAAATTTTCAAAATCCCTAGCTCTAAGGGAGATGCAAATGAAAACAACTGTAAGATATCATCTCACCCCAGTAAGAATAGCAAAATTCAATAGAGCAGCAAACAAATTTTGGCAAGGTTGTGGAGAAACTAGAACCCTTAATCGCTCTTGTTGGGAGTGTAAAATGGTACCACCACTATAGAAGGGAGTATGACACTTTGTCAAAATATTCGAAATAGAAATAGCATTTGACCCAGCAATTCCACTACTGGGAATACACCCTAAAGAAACCAAAACTGCCACCCAAGCAGATAACATGCATATTTATTGCTGCATTGTTCACAATGGCAAAGAGATGGCAACTACCTAAGTGCTCATCAACAAATGAATGGATAGAGAAATTGTGGTATATTCACACAATGGAATACTGTTGCTGCACTGAAAAACAAGGAACTCCAAGAAATATACAAAATGGGTGACCATGGAGGACATTATACTGAGTGAAAGATCTCAGTCACAAAAGGACAAATATTGCAAAATTCCACTGTTATAAGACTGACATCAGGGTTGGAGGGAAACCAAGAAAAGAGGGTATAGATAATGTACACTGCATTGAAACAGATGAGGGAAAGAACTGCTTAAAAGGAATATATGATTAGATATTATTTGAATGACAATAATCCAGAATAAAAGCTGCATAGTAAAATACGGGGTATTGCAAAGAAAAAGCTTCTGGTTAACATTTTGATACTTTAATTATTGGTAGTGGTAGTTAACAATTAAAACCAAGTATAGAAAAAAAACAATTGGATTCCAGTCATATTTTTTAAATAACCACCAGATGAGCTGTGGGAGGATATCAAGACTATCATCCATAAAGAATGCAAAAGATCATTATCAAGACAGAGGAGGAGGAAACGACCAAAATGGATGTCAGAAAAGACTCTGAATATATTGTAGTAAAGTGCCAAGAACCCAAAGCAAAGGGAAGAAATCAAGAAATTATGGAGCTGAACAGAAAATTTTAAAGGGAAGTATGGGAAGACTAAAGTATTATAATGAGATGTGCAAAGAGCTGGAGTCAGAAAATCAAAAGAGATTAACTCACTCAGCATTGCTTAAGCTGAAGGAACTGTAGAACAAATTGAAGCCTCGAGTTGCAATACGTAAGGATAGTTTGGACAGATATTAAATGATCCAGGAAACATTAAGATGAAAAGAGTATACAGAGTCACTGTACCAAACGTAATTGGTGGACACACAAGAATTTCATGAAACAACATATAAGCAAGAGCCTATGGTGATGAAGAAGTTCAAGCTGCTCTGAAAGAATTACCAAAAAATCAAGGCCCCAGAAATTGATGGCATACCGATTGACATATTTCAACAAATAGACACAGCTGGATGCTCTTGCCAAGTTGTGCCAAGAAATCTGGAGGAAAACCAGCTGGCCAACTCACTGTAAGAGATGGATATTTGTTCCCATTCCAAAGAAAGGTGACCTGGCAGAGTGCAGAAATTATCAAACAATATCATTAATGTCACATGCAATTAAGATTCTGCTGAAAATTATAAAAAAAAAATATTACTAGACTAGCACACCCACAGAGAACTGACAGACATGCACACTGGGTTTAGAAGAGGCTGTGGTACTAGGGATGTTAAAGCTAATGTTAGATGGATCTTGGCTAAAGACAGAGTATCAGAGGAACATCTGTGTTTCATTGACTATTCAAAGGCATTTGACTGTGTGGATCACAACAAACTTGCTAACTCTAAGAATGGGAATCCTAGAACACTTCATTGTGCTTGTGCGAAACCTATACTTGGACCAGAAGGCATTCGTCAGAACAGAGCAAGGAAATACTGCATGGTTCAAAATCAGGAAGGGTGTATGCCAGGAACATGTCCTATCTCCAGCAATCTTTACACAGAACAGATAATCCGGGAGGCTGGGCTCTATGAGGAGGAATGTTACATCAGGATTGGAGGAAGACTCATCAACAACCTGTGTTATGCAAATGACACAACCTTGCTTACGGAAACTGAAAAGGACCTGAAGCACTTGCTGCAGATGGTCAAGGACTGCAGCCTTCCATATAGATTGAAGCTCAACATCAAGAAAGTAAGGATTCTCACCAGTGGGCTGATTGGCAACATCATGATAGACAGTGAAGAGATTGAGATTGCTGACAGCTTTAGTTTGCTTGGCTCTACAATCAACACTCTAGGTACCAGTAGTCAGGATATTAAAAGACAAATTGCATTCAGAACGTCAACTGTCAGGGACTATCCGGAGTACTGAAGAGCAACGATATCAGTCTGGAGACTAAGGTGTACTTATGCAGGCCATAGTCTTCACAATTACTTGCTATGCCTCAGAAAGCTGGGCAATGACTAGGAATAATAGAAGGAGAATGGATGCCTTTGAGCTGTGGTAGTAGAGAAGAGTATTGACTATATCATGGACTGCTAAGAAAAAAAAACAGTTTCACCAGAGAGAATGTGAAAACAGGTTGCTCTTTAGAGGCAAGGATTCTGAAGCTTTGTCTTACATACCTTGGGCACATTGCCAGGAGGAACCAGTCCTTGGAGAGGGACATCATGCTTGGGAGAGTGAAGGGACAAAGCAAGACCCTCAATAAGATGAATTGGTTCAGTCACTGGGGTAGTGGGGGCAGGTGTATCAGAAACAACAGAATAGAGCACAGGCTAGAGCAGGGTTTAGGGCTGTTC
>NW_006399793.1:17966210-17976591 GCF_000299155.1 Elephantulus edwardii
CATTCTTCTCAGAGTCAGCCACAGTTTGTTATATCAAATGCCTTTGCATAATCAATGAAACACAGATAGACATTCTTCTGGTATTCTCTGCTTTCAGCTAAGATCCATCTAACATCAGCAACAATATCCTAGTGAGAAAAAAAAATTTATAACACTTTTAAAAAATTTCCTTATCTTGCCTCTATAGAACGTCTAGTGGGTTTGAACTGCCAATCTTTCCATTAACTCCCAACATATTATGCATTGTTACACTAAGCTCTGTGGCCTAAGTCCAGTTACAGCTAAATAGACTTTTGGAACTTTTGTGGTTTCTTTTGCTGGCTGACCTATATTTTATTCAGGGCCAACCTCTGATTTTATATGGAATGAAAATTTCATTCCTGATTTCTCAGCCACTTTTGTAAAAGAAGAACATGATGTAATAGCATAATAAAACAATCCAATGAACAAGCCAAAGTTGAACTGTTGACATGCAGGAGGCAAAAGTTTGGAAGATAAACAGGACATTCCAAAAATTTCAACTTGGAACAGGAAAGTCCATTTCTGGCTGTTACGGTTTTGTTTAAAAGTGTTGGTTTGAACAAGTCATATGGGAAACAGAAGTTCCCATATATTTCATAATTTAAGTCTCTGATGCCCTTCTATTTATGTTGAACCTGTGTGCATAACATCACACCTCTTCAAGATTTCTTCTCTTACTGGTGCATGTCAGTTTTCTCCCAAGATTTCACAGGAACAGCCAGAAAGGAAAAGTATGTCAAATTCCACAACCAACAGCTTCATCCTCACTTGGTTCTGTTCCTGAGAGCCTCTTTCGTCTGTATCGGGGATCTTTTCACTTGTCCTCTGACCCAAAGCACATGCACACATAAGAACACGGCAAAATATGTGCTGAATCCCTAACCCCTATACATGTGGATCCAATCTCACCTTCTCTTTGTTATGTTAATAAGGCCACAGCACTATAAGATGTGTATGGAATGTAATAGTTTTTGAGATACGAAAAGAGCTGATTAGGCACAGAGGGAAGAAAGCACACAGCAAGGATGACAGCAGCACATGTGATGACGGCCAAGAGATCTAGGAATGCCCGGATGTTGAGACACCTTCTCCCAGAGTTAACAAGACTTGCCCCTAATTTGTCCTCATTTTGGCCTTCTGGTTTCCAAAACTGTAAAGAAGTTAGTTTCTCTTTAAAAAATTATAACCCTGTTGTATTTTTCTTACAGCTTGCTGTTAAGTGATGTTGTGTTGGTTCCAATGCATAGCGAACTTATCTACAACAAAATTAAACACAGCCTGCCCCTATAACATCCTTGTTCATAATTGTTGCTTTGATTGGGCCCTCTGTTGTAGCCATTTGTCTATCCATCACTGAGGTCTTCTCCCATTTCGTAGAGACTCTACCAAGAGTTATGTGCTTCTCCAAGGAACTGGTCCTCCTGATTAATGGTTCCAAAATACTTTAGATGAAATCTCATCATTCTTGCTTCTAAGGAGCATTCTGGCTATACTTCTTTCAAGAGAGATCTGTTAATTCTTCTGGCAGTCCATGTTGTTTTTATGTGCTGTCGAGTCGCTTGCGAATCATAGTGACCCTATGCACAAAAGCCCTAAACCCTGCTCTATCCTGGCCCAACCCCACTGTCTCTGACACATCTACTCCCACTATCCCAATCACTGAATTGATCTGTACTTTTGAGGGTCTTCCTCTCCTGCACTGTCCCTCCACTCTCCCAAGCATGATGTCCCTCTCCAAGGACGGATCCCTCCTTGCAACATGCCCAAAGTATGTCAGCCAAAATGTCAGAATCCTTGCCTCCAAAGGAGCAGCCCGATTTCGCCCTCTCCAGGATGAACCTGTTTGTTCTTCTAGCAGCTCATGGTATATTCAACACTCTTCTCCAGAAAAACAGCTCAAAGGTCTCAATTAGTATATTCAATATTGTTAATCAACACCATAATTTACAGACAGCAATTCTTTGGTCTTCCTTATTCATTGTCCAACTTTGACGTGCATATGAAGTGACTGAAAATTCCATAGATTGAGTCATGGGTACCTTAGTCTTCAGAGTAACATCTGTTAAGGCAGCATTAGGTTTTTAAAAAGCATCAAATTCTTTGGATCTTACTTTTGCTTCTAGTCATCCTCCTGAACTTGAAATTCTCCATCCTTTATGGCTCTGTGGTGTCCCTCAATGATGCAGTTAATGCACTCAGCTGTTAGTAGGAAGGTTAGTGGTTTGAATCCATGCATAGACACTTTGGAAGATAGGTCTGGCATCCTACTTTCAAAAAAATAATCAGTCATGGAAAACTGTATAAAGGAGAGTTCAACTCTCCTTTATACAGTGGGGTCACTGTGAGTTAGATTTGGCTCTTCGCTAAGTGGTTCAGTTTTTCTAGTTTTATCTGTATGTTACCTCTGTGCCCCAATTCACTTAGTCAAGCACACCAGGATTGCAACAATACAAACAGCCTTGTAGTTAGCGGCTGGCCCCACCATTTAGAGGGTCCATTTGTGGCTTTTGCTAGTTTAACTTACTCCCTGGAGTCTCATCCCTTATTCCAAACAGCTTATCAACTATTTATTTCAAATAAATGCATGGTTCTTATAAAAGGAAACTTTATCTGCCTCTTTATATTAACAACAGATTTTCCTTCCTGACTGTGTTTTTCCAGGCTAATATGAAAATTGGTTTATAATGTCTGAGCACACCCTGACTTTGGGTGGAAGAGAGCAACCATAAATCGAACCTGCAGAAGAGGGAAGCCAGGCCATACTTGTAAAATGTTTTTCATGGATCAGTCATTCAATAAATATTTGTGATCATCTATTATGCGCCAGGCCCTGGGTGGGGTGGGTCCATGGGGCTTGATGCTGTAATGTGAGAAGGCGGCTCTGGCAGGGAGAATGCCACCTGGGTTTTATAAACACTGCTGGCGTGGTGGGTGGTAGACAGAAGAGGGCATTTGGGTTCAGAAGGAGTGGGATGTAGGGTGTAGTGAGGGCTAGAGGCGGCTATATTCTATGAGTCTGGCCTTTCTCCAGACTACTACTACCCTGCATAAGCCATTCGTCACCACCAGAATTGCCCCTTCTCTTGTTCATGAATGAAAAAGAATGTGAGATGTGGAGTCTCAGCAGACGCTGTGTCAGTGGCTATGTTTAAAGCCCTGTGCCATGGACTGAGAAGCAGAGGCACTTTGAATCTGTACTGAGTAACAACACAGGTATTCAATCTCATGGTTGTTCCAAAAGAATGGCAAGAGGCTGGAAGTTAAAGGCTTGTTCCAGTTTCACTGCAAGTTGCCCCTAGATTTTAATTAGTAATAAATGGGCTTGGCTCACCTCAATATGATATAAGGGTGCTTTCAACACCAAGATGCAAGTGTGGCCAAGCAAGAATGAAGAGCATGTTACAAGACAGCCTTTTAAAGTAGGGAGTCTTTCTACAACCAGGAGAAGATAAAATAGATGAATGGGACCTTCTAAGAATCAAATTCCTATGCACATGCAAAAACTTCTTCAACAGGGTAAAAAGGGAAGCCACAGACTGGGAAAAAGTATTTGGGAATGACATGTCAGATAAGGGACTTATATCTAGAATTTATAAAATACTTGAGCACCACAACAAGATAAAGGCAAATAATCCAATCGAAAAATGAGCACAGGATATGAACAGACAATTCACCAAAGATGATGGCCAACAAGCACATTAAGAAATGTTCAAAATTCCTAGCTCTAAGAGAGATGCAAATCAAACCAACTATGAAATATCATCTCACCCCAGTCAGAATAGCAAAATTTAACAGAACAGCAAGCAACAAATCCTGGCGAGATTGTGGAGAAACTGGAACCCTTATTCACGGTTGGTAGGAGTGTAAAATGGTGCAACCACTGTGGAAAGAGGTATGGCGCTTTCTCAAAAAGTTGCAAATAGAGAAACCATTTGACCCAGTAATTCCACTACTGGGAATATACCCCGAAGAGACCATAACCAACATCCAATCAGATATATGCACACCCATGTTTATCACTGCTCTGTTCACAATAGCAAGAAGTTGGAAACAACCCAGGTGCTCATCAACAAACGAATGGCTAGAGAAGCTGTGGTATATTCACACACTGGAATATTACACTGCATTGAAAAACAAGAAACTCTTGCAATATTATTCAAAATGGGTGACCCTGGAGGACATTATGCTGAGTGAAATATCTCAGTGACAAAAGGACAAATACTGCATGGTGCCACTGTTTTAGAATGGGACTGATATCAGGGTTGGGGTAAGACTGAGAAAAACTGTATAAATTATGTATACTGCTTCGAAACAGATGAGGGAGAGAATAATTTAAAAGTGATATATGATAGAGTATTATAGTTATCACAAGAGTCCAGAATTAAGGTTGCACAATAGAGTGTACTTGGGGCAGTGGGAGGGGTGCAGGGGGATTGTGTACCAAAGAAAGAATTTTACTTTTCAAAGAGAGGAGCGAACTTGGGGTGTGGGGCGCACGGGGAGGGCTGGGCAGGGAGAAAAGTGCAACAATGAATAAATGGAAATCCAAAATCTCTATAAATGTTCATTAAATTTATTAAAATAATTTTTTTAAAAAAAATACAGTAGGGAGTCTTAACCAATGCCCAAATTCAGTAAAAGGAGATGAAGCTTAGGCATCTGTAATAGTCTATCATTGACCCTTCGTAAATGACGTTCCAGTGCTTCACAACTTAATCAATTTGTCAAAAAGCAAAAGTACTTCTTGCTTTCTTCCTAGATGACAAGCACCCATCTCACTTATTGCTAAAGGTTAACCCACTTGGCTACTAACCAAAAGGTTGCTCATTCAAGTCCAACCAGAAGTGCCTTTAGATCTACATCTGCAAATTCAGCCAGGGAAAACCATGGAGCAGAGCGAGTTCTACCCTGGCACATAGGAGGTTGCCGTGACCGGAAGTAGACTAGGCAACTAAACTAGGAACAACAGGAACTTTGGTCTTTGACCTCTCCAAGACCCTCCCCTTAAATTAGGACCAGTTTGCTCATATTGATTAAGAGTAAGCTTACAATGCTGCTGCAGCTCCCTTGGGAGTGAGAGAGGAACCCAACAACTTCCTGTTTTGTCCAGGGACCACAGGCCTAGGATGACATGTCTACCTTGAGATGAGTCCACAACACATCACCCAGACACTAGGGGGAAATCAGATGGCATTGAAGGAGTCGTGCTGCTTTTCAGACGTCCCTAAAGGAAGGCTTAGCTTCAGATAGTTGTTTTTAATCACCATTGAGTCAGCCCTCCCCACCCCTGCCTCTCCATCTAAATGTTGCCTTGTCGTGTGTGATCACCTGATTCTTTGAGGGTTGGACTCTTGTGATCTACTTTCAGAAGCAGTTCGTCAGGCCTTTCTTCCTAGTCCGTGTTGGCATGGAAGCTCTGCTTAAACCTGTTCAGCATCACAGCCAAACACAAGTCTCCTCCCACAAGTAGTTCTGGATAAAGTAGCCTACACAGAGGACTCCCTAGGTGGTGCCCTATATGATCAGAGAAACTTCTCAAGTGACAAACTGTGGGAATGATCATGTGCTGTACTACTAATAAAGCTGGTTGTTGTTGTTGTGTACCAGTTCATAGCTGATTCTCCAGTGGATTTTCAAGGCAGTAAATTGCATGGGAGGAGCTTGCCCAACCTTCTCCCCAAAGAGCTTCTGTGGACTGAACCCACATCTTTGGCTTGGCAGGAAAGATTAGTGGTTCAGATTAACTAGCTTCTCTACTGTAAAAAAAAAAAAAAAAAAGGACACTCTAGACTTGCAGCCTGGAAACCCGAAGGAGGATTGTCACGAGTCAGAACTGACTCCACCGCGGTAGTTGGACTAGATTCTGTATGGGGCAGACAGTTCAGGTGTTTGGTTGCTGAGGGTTGGGTGATATGAGTCCACTTCAGAAGAAAAAGCTAGTCATCTACTTACCCCCAAAATCAACCAATGAAAATCATATGGAACACAGTTCTACTCTGACACGCAAGGAGTTGGCATATAGGCAACTCCAGGGCAACTGGTAAAAGCTCTGGTGACTTAGGTCATTGTTTCCCCTGGCCAGGGGATGACCAGGAAGGTTGTTGAGATACAGTAGGAGCTGGGGAAGGTGGTGCTTTCCCTGGGCAGCCAGATCCCCTCCAGAAGGAGGCAGTGCTCTGGTTTCCTTGGGGGACCCCTCACTGTAAGGATGAGGACGATACAGCCGTTTCCGCAGGGAAGTAATTGTCTCTAGGTCTGTGAGACAGGGCTCCCGTCACGTAGGAGGAATGGTGCTGTTCTTTGGCACTCTGATTTCTCTAGAGTTTCTTTTCCCAGGTGAAACCACCAGCATGCTCGTCCCACTGTCAGGCTGAAGTACTGATGGTTGGTTTGTCATGAAAGTTAAGTCTCAAGTGATGTCGTCCGAATTCATCCAGAGGACTGCCACTCAGCCTCCTCCGCAGACAGCTGCTCCTCGAAAGCCACCTTTTTCACAGCTTACCAGCCTGTTCTGCAAATCTGCAGTAAAACAAAGACAGTGGATGCAGACCAGACTAACCTAATAAGGTGGATCAGTGCTTGAGAGCACTGGACGCTAGGGTTTTGTGGAAGAGAGCTATTGAGCAAACCTTCCCCGTGTGATTCTTACAGCTTCAGCCCCTACAATTGCTTACTCAAAGCCATGGTGTCTTGAAATCAGCAGTTAACAAGCCAAGTGCTTCACGACTTGGAACATGAGCTCACTGATGCCTCACACAGCTTCACCTTCAGGTAACCATAGGCCCTCCTGGGAGAGGAAGAATTACCCTGCGCAGTAGCTCCTCTATAGCCCCTCTCCCTTGGACACAGGCCTGCTGAGCTCTGTGAGGATGAAGAAGCTATAAAGAGACAAGTGTTCTGAAACTGCAACAGCAGACTTTCCCAATGCAATTTGTCTTTTAATTTCCTGGCTGTTAATGCCAAGAGTATTGATAATGGAACCAAGCAAACTAAATCTATTAACAATCTCAATATCTTCAACATCTATTATAAGGCTGCCAATCGACTCAGTGCTGAGAATCTTTGTTTTCTTGATGTTGAGCCTCAATCCATATTGAAGGCTGCAGTCCTTGAACTTCTGCAGCAAGCACTTCCGGTTCTCCTCAGTTTCAGCAAACAGGGTTATGTCATCTGCATAACGCAGGTTGTTGATGAATCTTCCTCCAATACTGATGCCACATTTCTCCTCAAAGAGCCCAGCATCCCATAAAATCTGTTCTGCATATTGATTGAAAAGGTACGAAATAGGACACATCTCTGGAATATACCCTTCCCAATTTTGAACCATGCAATGTTTCCTTGTTCTGCTCTGACAACTGCCTCCTGGCCCAAGCATGGGTTTCGCAAAAGTACAATCAAGTGTTCTGGGATTCCCATTCTTCTCAGAGTCAGCCAAAGTTTGTTGTGATGCACATAGTCAAATAAGCCTTTGCATAGTCGAAGAAACACGGGGATTTAATCTGCACACAAGTCCAATTTTTCTCAATTTTATCCTCTCCTGGTTTGCATTTCAGGCTGTAAAAGGTTGATCTTATTTTGTCTCTTATGATCTTTATGGTTTGGGGCTTCACACCTACGCAATCCACCTTGAGTTGATTTCTGTGTATAGTATGTGATGTGGATACTGCTTCAGCTTTCTGCAGTTTTGCCAGCACTGTTTGTTGAAGAGGCTGTGGTCAAGAAGTTGTCTCAGCTGCTGAGAGGGGTGATCGGCACTCTAATGGCCCATGATTTCTGATCTTTACCTCTCCAAGAGTTTTTAATACAAAGAATCTGTGTCATTCCTGTATCTTCTCTTGGCACTAGACAAGGGGATGATAGGAAATGGAGTAAACACAAAGATATCCGAGACCTATCTGAGGTGGGATAACTAGAATTGAGATCTGGCGGTCTATCATCCCAAAGGCAGGCGGTTCACATTCACCAGCTGCTCTGAGGGAGAAGGGTAGATGATTTCCTCTCATGAAATTTACATCCTCAGAAAATCTGCTGGAGTGTCATTTCCAACTCCACAGCGCATACTAACAAACAACGACAATCTAGTGAGAAGGCAGAGTCAGATCAGCTCTTCTATTAAAAAGAAATCAAGAAGTGAGGCCTCTCCTCTGAGTTTGTCTTCACTGAAGTTGAAGAGGTAGGGTGCGCGAGTCCGGCTTATAGCTGTGATGTTTTCCAAGCAGTGAGAGAATAGGTCCACTGGAGAAGGAAATGAAGCTATAGTGAGACAAAGAGTGGGACTATTTGCTAAGTGCATTCAACTTTCAGAGTGAGTGTAAACAGAAAAAGATAAAGTTGTGTGGCTGGCGGTAAGAGATGGAAATCCAAAATTAGCAATTGTTCTCTCTTAGCATCCTTTCTCTTGGAATATAGTTTTCTAGCTACTGGGTTTTATAGGCTTCTTCAAATAATTGTGGAAGTTGTCATTGCGTTTATCCATCTCCAAGCTTTCTCAGGTACTCTATTTTATAGTGTTGCCGTGAGTCAGAATTCACTGGACAGCATAGTTTTGGTTTTGATTTAAGGGATTAATTTAAAGGTGGATTGTTTGTTCAAGCCCACCAAGTAGCCCATGGAAGAATCATCCATCAATCGGCTTCCATGAGGATCACTGTCAAGAGAACCTTACAGACCGTTTGACTCTGTAATACGTGGAATCACCATGAGTAGGAATTGACCAGATGACAAACTGGGCTTTGGCTTGTGTAAATACGGGTTACTAGAGTTGTGTAGCTAATCTTTTGCTTTGTAACTGCCAACTACAAGTCCCATAATTCCTAGCTCTAAGGCCCCCAAGCTTCAGACATGTTAGCACAAATCCACGTAGTGCTGCTTGGCAACACAAACAGTTTCAGAAAGAGTCAAAAGAGATCAGATGACCGACATTCTCTTCCAAATGGTATGTCTTGGTAAAAACTTTTGCAATTTTAAAAAAAATTAACTATTTTAATTTTGAGAAATGCAGAGAGCTATTCAAAAGATCCATAGAAATTTCTAATCATGCTAAGTATTTTTTTCAAATGTAATTATTATTGATTTGTTGTTGTTGTTGTGTACCATAGAGTCAGAACCGACCCATAGCTGACCATTCGGTGGGTTTTCAGAGGCAGTTCATCAGTCACACGGGAGGAGATTGCCCATCCTTCTCCCTTGGAGCAGCTGGGGGCCGCGAACTGTGTGCCTTCAGGATTGCGGTGCAGCTTCTTGGCACTAGGAGGTGAAAACTGAAGAACCAGCAGCTCTCAAGAGTTCTGTGTAAAGGTAAGCTCTAAATTAGCAGTTATTACCACGTTCTGGATCACAGACTCGTTTGAAACTCTCTTTAGAGTAATGTACAGGTATAACTGCACACACACACACACACACACACACACACACACACACACACACACACACATTTGCATTTGTGTGTAGGGTTTTTTTAGCCTCTCTATGTATGTTTATAGATTCAGGTTACAAACAGTTCATGTACGTGAGTATTTTCACAATGTCACATTTGATTTTAAGGAGAGATAAATTTCTTAGAAAATATTCCTGAGGCGCTCTGGTGACCTAGTGGCAGAAACTGCACTCCAATCCCAAAGGAATGCGGTTCGAGGCCACCAGCTGCTCCTCAGGAGAAGGATGGAAATATTCCTGAGATGGACCATAAATAAGCATAAGAAAGAATCTTATCTTCTTTAAAGTTAGAAGTAGCTGTGGAGGACCAGGTTTTCTCAGAAGGGTGTGTACTTGCTTTTTGTCACCCATAGGCTTTGGCAACACTTGACTAGGAAAGCATGTGTCCTCTCCAGGCCTATAACTGTGAGCGCTGTGGCAGGGATTTTGTCAGCCAGGCAGCTCTGAAGTACCACTTTCAACTGAAGCATCTTGGAAAGGTTCTCTGTGAAAACTGTGGTCAAGAAGTCCAGAGGGAACAGCTACAGGATCACAATAAGGTATGAGCCTGGAAAAGTAGGGGAAACATCACATTTGAGAACACTAATTCCAATTCACCAGCGGCTCTTTGGGAGCTGGGTGGGCAGTCTCTGCCCTTTCTGGTAGATGGCCTCAGAAGTACGATAGAAGGTCACCAAGGGTCAGAACAGACTCCAAGGCAGAGAGAGGACGAGTGACTGGAAGAGTAGTCCAAAACACTCAAGCTTTTTGATTTTAGGTTTTAGTTCTCTTTGTTGTTGTTGTTGTTGTTATGTGCGGTCGAGTCACCTGCGACTCATAGCCACCATATGTACAACAGCCCTAAACTCTGCTCTGTCCTGTGCCAATTGCACTGTTTCTGACACTCCCATCCCAATTATCCCAGTCACTGAATCAATCCACCTCA
>NW_006399793.1:17979366-17998742 GCF_000299155.1 Elephantulus edwardii
TCTGTTATCTAAATGTGTTCTGTTGTACATAGGGTTTTCAGAGGCCTGCTATTTCAGAAGTGGATGGCCAATCCTTCTTCCTAGTCTGTCTTTATGTGAATGTTCAGATTTAGAGAAGTATCAGACAGACCAGCAAGTTAAAGGTATATCCCTTATTGCGGAGTTAACTTTATGGAAATCTATTAACAGGTAAGTAAAATGAAAATAAATACATGTGACCATAGTATGAGTAGGGTGGTGTATTGGTTAAAACTGAGTGTCTGTATCCTCAGCAATAAAGCATCCATCTTCTAGAGAAACATTTAGCACAATGCCTTGAACATGACAAAAATGACATATAGAGCAGCTGATAGTGTTGCCTTGTTTATTTTATGCTTTGTGCAGGGACATGATTCTCATAATCCTAGAATCTTACTGTTACTGTGGACATAACCTTATTGCTGTTAGCTGCTATGATTCAAGCACACACATGAGAATGCTGGCTTCTCCTGATCTTCTGCCATTTCATGATTGCGCTGTTTTGATCTGAGTTTTCATTGGTTAATTTTCTGAGGTAACTCACAAAGCTTTCCTTCCTAGTCCCTCTCAGTCTGGAAGCTCAACTGAAACTTCGAGAGCATCACAGTGAGGTACCAGCGTCCCCTGACAGTCGGGTGGTGTCTACGTGTGACTCCTTTACAGGAGTAGAACCTGGGGCTCCTGTACGGAAGGCAAGACTGACAGCATAGACCTAACACAGCCCCCTCTCAAAACATATTTTAGGCATGAAAGAGCATTTTTGCCTCCTTCTCTCCCTCTCTATTTTAAGAGTGAAGTCACCAAAAGCCAATTAGATGAAATGATTTATTCAAGGTCATGAAAAAGATAAATGCCAGAAAAAAAGAACCAGAATCTCATTCTCCTGCTTTTTACAAAACAGAATTGAGTGCTCTTGTTATTCTATTTTCAGCATTGCTGCTCCTTTTACGGCTCATTGCTTTGTTGATCTACAGTATCTTTCCATGTAGAATGAAAGGGCTTTGTGATGTTTGGAGAACAATGAAGAGTGAAATGACAATTCACTGTGCCTGTAAATGGGAGCATTTAGTGAGAAATAAAATGAAGACTATCTGCCTTTCAATAACTCTTCTGATTGTTGTGTTATTGCTTCCCCCCCCCCACCCCCAGTCTGTGCATGACAATCCAATCTTAAGGCCCCACAAGCCAGTCTGGGGAAATCCAGAAGAAAGGAATATGACGTGTGTGACCACAACAGTATCACAGACCTGCAGGATGTGTTCTAAGCACTTTGGAACTGTGCGAAGCAGGGAAACTCATGAGATACGAGATCATCACTACACCCCTCGTAAACGAGGTAAAGCTCATGCTTCGGGCTAACCTTCTGTGGATGGTAACATAGTTGTAACCATATTTTATATTCTTTCATGTTAGAAATGATAAGTTTTTTCCCCAAAATAGGAAATCGAGACGGAAGAAGACAGAACTAAGATGTAGCTTTGACTACACAGTTGTGAGACGGAAAGGGCAGAAGATAACCTGCAGTCACTTTTGAAGGGAGAGAAAACTTAAAAACAGGCATCATTTAAAGAGAAAACACTGTCAGAAGAAGCACAATTCTAAAGAAAATCAGTAAGAAATGGGCATAATGTTAGCAGGAGTCAGACCTTCAGAATCAGGTGTGTGAGTTACTGTGATCAGGAGACATGAATATTCATATCAAAATCTTAGGTGCTGAGGAAGGTAGCACATAGCCCTGTAGGTGTCAAGTAAAAAGCTGGAGTGAGAAGGATAATATTTAGACTTAGTCATAGAGGGGAATAGGTGAAATTCAGGGGCAAGGTCCATGGTGGAAAGTGACCTTATTCAGCTGAAAGAAAACTAGGGATTCACCCAATCTACACAGTATAAAGCAGAGAGAACTGTCAGTCAGGGAGGAGCTAAGCCCCTTAATGCAATGTTGAGCCAAGGAGACTCTATATTTGGGCTTGCCGTAAAAGGCAAACATGCAGAAAGAGTCCTTGTAGTAGTTTTTGGTTTGGTTTCCTTTTTTTTATTGTTTTGCTTACAAAGTTTGTATACATTGTGTTTCACACTATTAATTCAGATTGTGTTTCATACAATCATTGTCATGCATTGTTTTATAAAATTAATCACCATTGGATCTAGCCCATCATTACCTTGTCTTTTCAGCCAGATAATTCCCATTTACTTCCCTCCCCCATTCCCTCCACCAAACTGTTCAACCTTGCCTGTCCTCAGTCCCCTGCCAGAGTTTCCATACATATTTTACTAGTTATCTTTCTATTTTTAATAATGGTATATAATACCATTATTACCATTTGCCCTGACTGTGCTAGATTACTCAGTATAATGCCTTCCAGCCTCTTCCAAGTTATGTAATACTGATTTTTTTAATCGTTGCTCCTGAATGCTGAATAGTGTCCCACTGTGTGAATGCACCACAATTTCTCAATCCATTCCATTGTGGTTGGGCATTTGGGTTGTCTCCATGTTCTTGTGAAGGTGAATAATACTGCTATGAACACTGGTGTAAAAATCTCCACCTGTGTCTCAGTTCTAATTTCCTTGGAGTATATTCCTAGTAGTGGGTCATATGGAGTTTCTGCATTCAACTCTTTGAAGAGATGTCTTCCACAGTGGCTACACCATTTTACAATCTCATCAACAGTGTATGAGAGTTCCTACTTCTCCACATCCTCTCCAACAATTATTGCTTGCTTCCCTACTAAACTCTGCCACTGCTACTGGGGTGAAATGGTACCTCACTGTTCTTTTTATTTGCATCTTTCTTATTGCCAGTAGTTTTGAGCATTTCTTCATGTGTCTGTTGGCCACCTGAATGTCTTCCTCTTTAAAGTCTTTGCATGTCTTGCTCATTTTGGAATTGGGTTATCAGTCTTTTCTTCTGGAGGTCCAGGTATATTCTGTAAACTTATTTTATGAGACCCTTGTCTGAGATGCTATGTTCAATGCAATCTCAATATAGATAACATATTCATTTTTCAAGGAGATAGAAAGAGAAATTGTCAAGTGTATTTGGAGAGAAAAGAGACCTGGAATAAGCAAAGCACTTCTGAAAAACATAAAATTAATTGGGAGGTGTGTCACTCCCTGATATCAAACCCTACTACACAGTGGTAGTAAGCAAAGCAGCATGGTACTGGTACAAAGACAGGCACATAGACCAAAGGAACAGAACTGAGAACCCAGAAGTAGATCCATCTATCTATGGTCAACTGATATTCGACAAGGAAATCAAGCTATCAAAAGGGGAAATGACAGCCTCTTCAAAAAATGGTGCTGATAAAACTAGACTGCTACCTGCAGAAAGCTGAAGGATCCACTGCTCACATCATACACAAACATCAACTCAAGGTGGATCAGAAACCTGGGAGTAAAGCCCCAAATCATAATGTTCATAAGTGACAACCTGGGACCAAGCTTAGAAGGCCTAGTCTATGGTATAAAGAGACATTGAAAGAGAACAGAAGGATACTGCATGGTTAAAATTCATGCAGGGTGTGGGACAGGTCCTATCCTTTCATCGTGCTTAGTATCCTCCTTGAATGTAGAGTAGCTAAAGTGAACATAATGTATGACAAAGTATTAGAGCTGAGCAAAAATTTGCAAAGAGCAACTCAAAAGAACATGTAAAGTAATAGAATTATTAGAATAAACCTGAAGTGAAAAAAAACAAAAAGGTACAACACATTTGCTATTTCTTAAACTGTTAGAATTGAAGGAGGGGGAAATAAAGTCTCAAGTTACATTAGTTAAAGATTCAATGGGCAAAATATTGAATGATGGGAAACAACAAAAGAAGATTAAAAGAATAAACATAATCTCTGTACCACGAGGAATTGGTTGACATTCAACCATTTCAAGATATAGCATATGGTCAAGAACCCATGGTATGGAAGGAAGAAATCCAAAATGAAGACACTTATCAGAAATAAGTCCCCAGGAATTGATAGAATGCCAACTGAAATATTTCAAGAAATGAATTCAGCTCTGGAGGTACTTACTCCTCTGAGAGGTTGAGGTTCAAGTCCACACAGACACAACTCAGAAGAAAGATCTAGTAATCTACTTCTGAAAAACCAATCATTGAAAGTCCTGCAGAGCACAGTTCTACTCTGACCCACGTGAGGTCATGATAAATTGGAATATTGGGACAGCAACTGCTCTGAAGGAAACAAAGGATTGTATATCCTCTGACTTTGGAGATGGAATTTTTAGGATTATTTCTTTCTGAGTATGCTCTCATTTCCATTATGATTTAGTCTGCGATCCATGAGTTTTAGAAGCACGCACTTCTAAAATTCATAAAACTGAAAGATGGTCTTAGCTGGTATTTTTTGTTACTGGTTTTCACTTAAGCGCGGTGGTCAGCAATGTTCCGGACATGACGCTTGTTCTTTCACAGTCCTTGGAGTTGTATCTGACATTTAGTGTAACACATTTTTCTTGTAGAATTCCATGTGTACTTTAAAATAATGGTCCAGCTGAAAGTTCATTCTCTGAGCTTATTGATTTCTTCTGAAAAGCTTTTGGCCTTCTGAGACCATTCAAAAACTAATCTAAAGGTATTATGAACTTGTTCTGCAAATCCAAGTAAAGGTGGTTCCCAGAGAATTTTTTGTCAAATGTTACAAGTTTCTTTATTGCTTTTCCTCTATAAAAAGGTATTTTTTTTTCTCCCTCAATTAATCTTTTCACTGTGTGCCTCGCCTTTTGAGATCTTGACTTTGGGTATCTCCTATCAGACCCCCAGTATGGGCAGTTGAAGCTCCATGTGGCAAACAGACCAGTTATGAAGACCAAGGTTTACAAATACACTGGTGTCTTTACTGTCCCTTCCCATTTGGATTTCTGCTCTCATTTGGTGTTTGACTTCTGGATAAGAACTTTACTACTATGTTGTATAGCTCAGCAGTTAATTTGTATATATAAATAGATAATGTTAAGTGCTATTGAGTCAAGTACAACTCATAGAGACCCTATGAACACCGGTCTGAATCCTGCCCTGTCCTGTACCAGTCACATCATTTCGGACATATTCAATCTTATTGCTTCAGTCCTGTGTCAATCCATCTGGTTGAGGTTCTCCCTCTCCTTCGCTGACCCTCCGTTTGTCCAAGTATGATGTTCCTCTCCAATGAATAAGCCTCTCCTAACCACAAGCCCAAAGTATGTGAGATGAAGCTTTGTCATCTTCACATCCAAGGAGCACTCTGGTTACACCTTCTCCAAGCTGTATCTGTTTGTTCTTTTGGGAGTCCATAGGATATTCAGTACTTCTCCAACACCACAACTCAGTGGCATCAGTTCTTCTGTCGTCCTCATTCATTGTCCAGATCTTAGATGTGTAGCCAGTGATTGAAAAGACCATGGCCTGAATCAGGCATACTTTAGTCCTCAAACTAACATCATTGCTCTTAAGTGATTTGGAGAAATCCCTGACTTTAAACTTTCATGATGCAATATGTCTCCTACTGCTGGTACAAAGGTTGTTGATCATGGATCCAAGTAAGATGAAGTTGTTGACAGTGTCAATCTCTTGTCCATCTATCATAATGATGCCTGTCTGTTCAGTGGTGAGAATTTTGCTTCTAGATATTGTATTGAAGGCTATAATCTTTGATCTTCAGCAAGAACTTCAAATCTACCCCACTTTCAGCAAGCAAGGTTGTGCCATCTGCATAATGCAGGTTGTTGATGAGTCTTTCTACAATCCTGGTGCCACATTCTTCTTCTTAGAGTCCAGCTTCTTGAATAATTTGCTCTGTATAAAGATTGAATAGGTATACGACCCTGATGCACACACCGCCTTGCTCTAGGTGTAGGTTTTACATGAGCACAGATATAGAGATATAAATAAAATCTCCATTTGAACTGATTCTGATTTATAGTGTTCCTATGTGTTTCAGAGCTGTATTACATAATGCATGTTTTGAAAGGCGCTTTTATGTAGCTATGACCAGCCAACCTTTTTAGCTAATTGTTTATGCCATCCAGGGATTCCCAGAAGCATGGTCTGGGGGCTTTCTACCCCTTTTTACAAAGTATCGTGAGGGCCAAACCATTCTGGAGGCAGAATATGGCCTGTGGTCTGAAAGTCTGAAACCTCTGAACTAGACAGTTGAATTTGGAAAGTTTTACCCTAGAATCTTTTATCAAAACTTGTTAATATACAGTTTTAAACCAGAAATAAAAACAATCTAGTAGTTTAATAAACCAGTACAATTTTTTGATGTTTGTTTGTTCCCCCGCATGAAAGTTCTGGCTATCCTCACTTTCAGTTCAGCCATTTCACTATTGGAGACTGCTGGTGTTAGGTGTCGTTGCATCACTTTCTTCTCACAATGACGCTGTGTGTGACAGAAGGAAGCCATCCCCGGTCCGGTGCCTTGGTCACGATTTCTGCTGTGTTTGAGCCCATTTCTGTAGACCACTTCTCCAGTTCCTCACAGAAGGCTTGTTTTCTTTTTTGCTGACCCGCTCTCTATTTTACCAAGCAACATGTCCTGTGGGGACAGATCCCACCTGTGCAAAGTACCAGAGAGGAAGTTTTGCCATCTTCTTTTCTGAGAAACGTTCTGGCTCTACGTCTTCCAAAACAGGTTTGTTTTTCCTTTGAGCAGTTCATTATTCAATAGGTTTTGCCAATTGCGTAATTCAAAGGCATCGATTTTTCTTTTGTCTTCCACATTTCTTGCACAATTTTCTGTTGAAACACTCGAGTTTTCATTGTGCAATTCAGTTTTCATGGAACCGTGGAGTATTCAGTGTGCAATTCTCTTTTGGGGCATTTGGAGTCTGCATGTGGAGTATTCCTTGTGGTGGAATATTCATTGCAAAGTCCTCCGCTGCACAACGCAGAGCCTGAACTGACTCTGTAGTGGGTTTTCTGAGGCTGTAAATCGCATGGGAGGAGACTGCCCATGTCTCTCCTCTAGTATCTCTGGTGCATTTCAACTGCTAGAGAGAGGCCCCAGAGCGCCCTCTGTTGGGAGGTAGAGGTTAAAATGTCCGGTCAGCGTGGCGGAAGCTGACTGTTAAGTCAACTGATGCAATGAGTTTCCACCCTAGCACAACAGAGCAGTTCTGGTGATAAACTAGGCCTCCTTTGCATCAGAGTCATATTCTTTTTTTCAACCACGTATGCAAAATAGTCTTTTCTGATCATGAAAACCAAATACTGTTCATTTCTCTGTGCAGCCCAAATGTCCACAGGATTTGCACTTCATAACATGTTGGAGTGTAAAACTCCCCAGGAGCTTCAAACATTTGCAGATGAAAAAATCCGGCCCGCTTCGGGTGCTCTGCGTGCCGTGTGCGCCGCTGAAATCCGTGCTCTGGTGGAGCTGATCCGGGGCTGCTTTCCCGCGCCGGCCTCCCGCGTGATCCAGGTAACCTGAGCCCCGGGACGCTGGCAGGCCTTACAGCCTTAAGGAAGCCATTTCCTTTCCCTCGGAGGTAATGCACACCAACTGGGCTGGGCCGCCGGTGTGGAGGCCAGCTTCACCTTTCGCAGGGGGAGGCGGGGCACCGGGCCTTTGAAATGCCAGGGCAGCTGCGGGCTGGCGGAGCAAGCGCTCAACCATGTGACAGCTGGAACCCATTACACATGGCAATTTTTGCCCCGAGGACTGAAGGGCCTTTACATTGGCAGGGCCAAGCACTTGGCTCACTGGACTGGTTGGTGTTTGTGAAAGCATGCTTAAGGGAACATAAGGCAGAAGAGGTGAGCTACTGCCCCAGGGCCCCGTTTGATGCTGGAGCAACCTGCCTGTGGAAGTAATTAGGTGCTGGGCTGATGGGCTCCCTGTCAGCCTAACGACAGTTCCCTGTGTCCAAGAACCTTCTTCACAGCGCCAGGCCATGCTGTAAAAATTTCCTGGAGGAAAAATGACCTGAGTTCGGGCAAGGGATCCAAACAAGAGCAACGGCATATAGTTTTCCTCCTATTTTAATTTATATTATTATTAATGCCCGTAGCCTCCTATCAGACATAATCCAACTTGTGTTCAAAAACACAAAAGAGAGCGAACATATTTCTGAGGGCAGTTTATTCTAATAATTTTTTCCATAACATGCTTTTATTTAAAACACACAAATTCTTTTATAAAGTCAAATTTAAATGATATGGTTATTGGGTGTCATTGAGTAAATTTAGAATCATAGCCTCCTTCTGTGACAGAAAAGAACTGCGCTGCGGCTTACCTTGACTGCTTTGTTTACTGAAGCAGATCACTGGGTAGACGTCCTGTAGCGCCAATCGGTGATTTCAAACCACCAGCCTCTTAGTTGAATGCTTAGTCATTTGCTTTTGTTAAAGAGCAAAAACTAGTAATGTACCTAATAACACATATGAGCTCTGATGCCTAGTGGCAAGAGCTGTGCTGCAATCTCGAAGGCACACAGTTCGAGTCCCCCAGCTGCTCTGCGGGAGCAGGATGGGCAACCTCCTCCAGAGTGAATAACTGCCTCTGAAAATCCGCTGGAGGGTCAGCTGTGGATCAGTTCTGACTCAATGGCACACAGCAACAACAATAACAAGTATGAGTTTGGTTGTTATTATTGCTATCAGGTGCCTTGGAGTTGAGTACCACTCAGAGCAACCCTATGAACAACAGATCTGAACCCTGGCCTACTGTGTGCCACCCTCACCATCTCCCTCATACTTGAGCCCACTGCTGCAGTCATCGTGTCAGTCCATCAAGTTAAAGGTCTTCCTCTCCTTTGCTGACAGTCCACCTTTCCAAGCATGATGTCCCTCTCTAAGAAATGCCTCTCTTAGCAACATGTTCAGTGTGTATGAGAGATGAAGCTTTGCCGTCCTTGCCTCAAAGAGCACTCTGGTTGCACTTTCTTCAAGACTACTATGTTTTTTCTTTTGAAAGTCCATGGGATGTTCAGTACTCTTTTCAGTCACCACAACTCAGACACATTGATGATTATTCTGTTATTCTTATCCATTGCTCTCAGACACATAGTAATCAATGGAAATGACCATGGCTTGAAACAGGTGCACCTTAGTCTTTAAACTGACATCATTACCCCTTAGGTTTTTGGCAGTCCTTGACAGCAGACTTTCCTAATGCAATACAACTTTTGATTTCTTGACTGCTGATACCAAGTGTGCGCATTGTGGAGCCAAGTAATGAATTTAGTAGTATGGTTAAATTCTAACTAAAAGAGTTATAGTAGAAGTATGAATGTGAAACAACATATTGTCTCCTACAGATGTAAAATGTGCTCCTCAGAGCTGGGAAGTAGGAGCCAAAATCTAATTCTAATCATAATGAATCACCAATTCAGTTCAGAAATTGCTGTGCCTTATATTCCATTCTTTGGAGCCCTGGTGGCATAATGTAGAACATATTGCTCGACTAACTGAATGTTTCAGAGGTTCAGATCTACCAGTCCTCAAGAGAAAGATGGGCAGTCTTCTCTAGAAAAATTTCCATCCTCAGACCTGATGGAGGGTAGATAGAATTTGACCCATAATGGGTGGATTATGTTCCATTCTTGGAAATTAATGGGACTTTTTGTTGTTGTTGTTGTTGTGTACGCCAGAGCTATATCCTGTCTCCATACCTTTTCAATCTTTATGCAGAACAGGTTATCCAGGAGACTGGGCTCTATGAGGATAAACGTGGCATCAGGATTGGAGGAAGAATCATCAACAATATGCATTATGCAGATGACACAATCCTGCTTGCTGAAACTGAAGAGGACCTGAAGCACTTGCTGTGGAAGGTCAGGGACTGCAGTCTTCAGTATGGATTGAGATTCAATATCAAGAAAACAAAGATTCTCACCACTGGGAGGATTGGTAGCATCATCATGGATGGTGAAGAGATTAAGATTGTTCAGTTTTGGTTTGTTTGGATCCACAGTCAACACTCTTGGCATCAACAGCTAGGATATTAAAAGACATATTGCAATGGGAAAGTCTGCAGTTTGAGACCTCTCTAAAGTGCTGAAGTGCAAAGATGTCAGTCCAGAGACTAAGGTGTGCCTGATACATGCCTTGGTCGTTGCAATCACTTGCTATGCATCAGAGAGCTGGACAATGACTAGGGATGATAGAAGAATTGATGCCTTTGATCTGTGGTGCTGGAGGAGAGTATTGAATATACCATGCACTGGTAGGAAAATGAACAGGTTTGTCCTGGATAAGGTGAAGCTGAGCTGGAAGCAAGGATTCTGAATCTTCGTCTGACATACTTTTGACATATTGCAAGGCGGGACCCGTCCTTGGAGAGGGATATCATGCTTGGGAGGGTGGAGGGACAGCGCAGGAGAGGAAGACCCTTGATGAGATGGATTGATTCAGTGACTGGGGTGATAATGGGGGCAGATGTGTTGGAGATTATGAGATTGGCACAGGATAGTGCAGAGTTTAGGGCTGTTGTACACAGGATCACTATGAGTCACAGGTGACTCGATGACACATAACAACAACAATATAATGGAGTATATTGGAGATTGCGACAATACAAAGTGTAGGGCAATCTGTTCATAGGGTTACTATGAGTCAAGGTCAGCTGAACAGCCACCAAACAACATTAACATATCAAGAACTCAAAAAATTGCAATTGCATCTTCTATGTTTCATTCATTCTATGATAACCAGTGTGTTTTAAGTTCCATCAGTTAGTTGGGTCAGTGCAAGATTTGAGTACCATGCTCAGCTAGTCAGGGAGAGGTTAGTGGTTCATGAGAAATATTTTAGCTTACCCAGATGTAGCAGGTGCAGAATGATTATGGAGCCAGGATTTCTGGTGGTAATTTCTGGCCCCTGGATTTATAGCTAGAATAAAATATTTCTAGTGTCTGCGTTTGCAGATCCAGGTTCTTGATTCCTCCATCTCAACCAGCTTTCATGTTCTCAGAGCTCTCATGGTAGACGGCTGACCATTTGGCAGCTCAATTCTGAAAGTCATTACACAAAGTCCAACCTTTATTTCTGTAAGTCTTCTATTGAGTCCCTGAATTAAATCCCTTTCTGCTTAAAGTAACTGGAATGGTTTTCTTCACATTCAGCTAAATCCAACTGGTACACCATGGTTCTAATTCTTGAAAATGCTGCTCTATAGTAGCTTTTATAATCCTAAGAGTTGGAAGGGAAACAGTCTTTACTGACACCATTCTTAATGGTTATTACTTCCTATCTCTCTAATAGTAAATGCTTCTCAAGGTCTATGAATTGCCGTCTGCTTTTCCATATTCCGACTAAATTGCTGCTGTTGTTATGTGAGAGCAAGCGGGCTACGATTTGTAGAATAATCTTCAGCAAGATTTTCCTAGTATGTGATAATAATGATGATATTAGATAATTCCCATATCCTGTTCTTCTGCTGTCCAAAGACTTTTCATGAACCCATTATTTCAGAAGTGGATAGCCAAGCTGACTTCCTGGTCTGTTTTACTCTGGAAACTCCTTAAAATGTAGCCACTGTGGATGACTCTGTTGGCATTTGAAATTACTGTCAGCATCACAGCCATACACATGCCATCACCCTACAACAAACCAAAGTTGTCAAGGATTTCATTTTACTTAGATCCACCGTTAGCATCTATGAAAGCAGTCAAATCAAACAACGAATTGCACTAGGGGAATCTGCAGCTAAGGACCTTTTTAGAGGGCTAAATACCAAGAAATGTCCATTCAAAGGCTAAGGTATACCTAACCCCATTGTTCTTGTTGTGTGCCGTGGAGTAGGAACTGACTCCTCATAGATCCTCCAGCAAATTGCATAGGAGATTGTCCATCTTTCTTCCGTAGAGCAACTTGTGGATATGAACTGTGTACCTTGGAAATTGCAGTGCAACTTCTTACCACTAGACCACAAGCGCTCCTTTCCTCCTAACCCTAACCATGGTCTTTTCAATTACTCCACATACATGTGGAAGTTGGGCAATGAAGACCAATGGAAAAACTGATGTCTTTAAATTAAGGTATTGTCAAAGGATATTAATTATTCCACAGACTGCCCCCAAACTGAACAAATCTGTCTTGGAAAAAGTACAGTCAGACTCCTCCTTGGAAGCAAGACTGGAGAGACTTGTTCTCACACACTTTGGGCATTTATCAAAAGGGTCCACTTTGTCAAAAGGAAATCCTGCTTTCTTATCAAAAGAGAAGGCCCTCAACAAGATGGAATGGAGTAATGACTGCAACAATGGCCTTAAACACAGCAGAGATTATGAGGATGGAGCAAGATGAGGCAGGGAGTTTTTTCTTTTGAACATGGGGTTGGGCCACTGTAAGAGAGAGCAGACTCAACGGCACCTAACAACAACAGTAATGCTAATCTACTCTTTTAAAACTGTAGCTTCTTGAAGGTTAGGTGTACAACCTCATTGTGTCCTTTGTCCTCACAGGGTGGCTCTTACTTCAAGGGGACTGACACCCAAGGACGTTCTGAGATTGACCTTGTGCTGTTCAGTGATGAGTTTGCCAAAGTGAACGACTACAGGGAACAACTGAGAGAAGGCCTGCTTGCTCTGAGGGAAAATCTGAAGCAAACTTCGTATGGTAACAGGTCTGGGTGAAGGTCATGGTTCATCTCTATAAATTGTTTTATCCCACAGGTGGGAAAGGCTGTTAAAGAAATCTGTAACTGCACAAAAGAGCATTATTGAGTAATAATTATTTGCGTATGGTAACGGTAAGTGGTGGAAGAGACCTGGAAGACTTTTTAGACTCTTCTAGCTAGATTTCAGTGAAAATTTCATACATTTGAGACCCTGTGATTTCAGGACTAATTTTGTCTCCCCCAGTGCACCTTCATTTAATTTCCATTTCCTAAACTGAAATCTGATTCTGAGGAATGCAAACAGGAAGCAGCAGGAAAGGGTGCCCGCAAGGACTTGGAATCTTTGAGGCACGTTTGTCTGATAAACATTCCCTTTAGTAATGTTCTGGGTCTCTGGCTGATGGACCTTTGTTGCCACTGTATACAAGGTCTCTTAGTCCCAGTTGTTGAACTGATCTTACCTGCTTTTCAGTAACTTAAAAAAGAAATTAAAAAATGTTCTAGAGGAAAACAAACTACAGTAGTTGCAGAAAGGCAAGAAAAGTAGTTTTATTTAACACACTATGTAAAAGGAGAGAAAACAGAAAAAAAATACTAGGGAAAAGGGAAAGCCTGCAATGCAGTTCCGCCTGAGATCACAATTTTTTGATAATACATGTTGTTGTTATTTTTATGTGCTCTCAAGTTGAAACTGACTCATAGCTGATCAGCCGGTAGGTTTTCAGATGCTGTAAGTTTCATGGGAGGAGACTGCCCATCTTTTTCCTGCAGAGCAGGCAGTGGATTTGGATCATTCAGTGTTGATTTGGAAGCACAACTCCTTACCCACTAGGCCACCAAAACTTCCTTCTGTTTATGCAGAAGGGTTAAGGACAAGGTTAACTAAGGTTTCACCTTTCTATAAATATGCTAAACCCATCCATCACATCAATTGTTAGAGTCTTCTTTGACTCAAGGTGACAAAACTGGTCTTATTGATAAACAAGGTATTTATAGATATAGGAATGTAGGTAAAACAAAAAATGCAAAACTTCAGAAAGGTTTTAATTCCGATTTGTGAGACAGAAGAGAATACCTTTTTCGATGCCCTAAGGGGGTGGATGGCACTTGATAATAAAACAGGCTTAAGTATTCTTTTGTTCTAAGGTGTGGCTGCTACCTTTAAAACTCAACTTCTTGCTGTAGAGTCAAAACTGACTTACAGCTGGTCATCTAGCAGGTTTTCAGAGGCTGCACATTGCATGGGAGGGGATTGTGCATCTTTGTTCCTTGGAGCGGCTAGTGGGTTCACACCACTTGCCTTTGGCTTGGCAGTACACCGTCTGACCCATTCAGTTACCAGATGGACACTGTGACTGCAGCAGTGGACTCAAGTGTTTCAGAGATGGTGAGGATGGCACAGGATAGGTCAAGGTTTAGATCTGTTGTTCATATGAGTTGTCCTCAATTGAAATCACCTAACAATAACAACAGGCTGCCAGAGCTCTCTTACTATTACCTTTGTTGTTGCTGTTGTGTGCCATTGAGTCAGAACCCCATAGCTGACCCTCCAGTGGGTTTCCAGAGGCAGTAAATCGCATGGGAAGAAATTGCCTATCTTTCTCCCATGGAGCTACTGGTAGATTTCAACTGTGTGCTTTTGGATTGCCAGTTCAACTTCTTACCACTAGGCCACTAGAACTCCCTACTGCTACCTTTGTTGTTGTTGTGTACCATAGTGTAAGAACCGACCCATAGCTGACCCTCCAGCAGGTTTTCAGAGGCAATGAATTGCCTGAGAGGAGACTGGACATCCTTTGCCGAGAGCAGCTGGTGGCCTCGAACTGTGCCTTTCAAATTGCAGCGCAGCTTCTTGCCACTAAGGCCATCAGAGTTCCCTACTTTTGTTGTTGTTGATTGCTGTCAAATCAAGCACAACTCTTAGCAACCCTTTCTAGAATTATCATCGTTTCTCGAAGTTCTTAGTTTCCAGAGGCATGTTATTTCTACTTTTAGCAGCATATAAATGATAAAGGAACCTTCCTAGGGGAGCTCAAGGAGACAAAGTTTTGTTTGCTCATTTGTTTTCTAAGCTGGCATCTGAGTTTATGTCAAAGCTCAATGTGCAGTCAAGTGGCAGTTTCTGCCAGAGCCTGTGCTATGCTCAGAAGTGCTGCTTTAAAGCAAAAAAAGGGTGAAAGCTCTGTCTGACATGTTTTTATTTCTTTTCCTGCTTTATTTTTCACATAGCTTACAGTTTTTCTTTTATTTTAGTAAATTGTGGGTGTAGAAAAATGCAAATGGCCATGTTGTAAAGTGAATACAGTGGTTTTTTCTTGAGGAAAATAAGACGAGGCCAAATGCCACTTGAATTATAAAATAAGATCTCTGTTTTAAAACAATGTCCCAGAACTTTCTGTTAATTTAAGTAATGATTCTATTCCCCAAACCTTCCTTCAACGGAGTCCATACAACTAGTCTTAATGAAAAACATTACCTCAGGAACACCAAACACCTACTAAATTGTGGTAGTTAGCGATGAATGACAGACGAATGGCATGTCCCAGAATACAATGAAGCACACAGGGGTTGGAAAGGCGGAGAGGGATGCAATAAGGTTTAACTTGCAACCTCACTGTGTGGATAAGGAAAAATATTTTTGAAAGAGAAGAAATGAGAGAATATAATTTTCAGCTTTGTCCTTTTATTCCTCAAAGTTTGCCTCGTAAAATGAGATGAATGGTACAGTGACTATTTGCAACAATGGCCTTGAGCCTAGCATAGATCATGAGGATGGGTCAGGGTAGTGCAAAGTTCTAACCTTTTGTTTATAGGGTTGCTGTGACTTGTAGTCTTCGCTTCACTGGTACCTAGCAAAAACAGCAACAACAACAAAGGGTACATTGTACAATTGTCACTGATACTTACAAATCAGAATACTGTACTCTAAAAGGAAGGCCATGCTGGATATTTTTCAAGCTGAAAGAACTAAAGAACTAATTTAAGCCTCAAGTTGTAACACTAAAGGATTCTATGGGCAAAATCTTAAGTAACACAAGAAGCATCAAAATATAATGGACAGAATACAGAGTTACTGAACTAAAAATAATTGGTTGGCACAAAACTTTCAGAAAGTAGCATGGGTAAGAAAGGATGAAGTGCAAGCTGCATTAAAGTCATTGGCAAAAAAAATAAGACCCCAAGAATTTATGGAATACCAGTGGATAATGTTTCAGCAAACAGGTGCAGACCTGGATGTGCTCATTAGTCTCTGCTAAGAAATACAGAATACAGCTACTTGGCCAACTGACTGGAATAGATCTACATTTGTTCCCATTAAATAAAAAAGTGCTCTGACAAAATGTGGAAATTAACAAACAGTATTGCTGATTATCTTGTTGCTACTGTGTGTCATCAAGTCAAAACTGACCCATAGCTTACCCTTGTCAGATTTTCAGAGGCAGTTAATCTCATGGGAGGTGCCTGTCATCTTTTCCCATGGAGCAGGTGGTGGATTTGAATCACTTGCCTTTGGGATTGCATCACAGCTTCTTACCACTAGGCCACCAGAGCTACTAATATTGCATGAAATTAAAACATTGCTGAATATTATTTTAAAAAACCCCGAAACACCAAACAAATGGAACCATACGTCAACAGGGAACTACCAGAAACTCAAGCTAGATTCAGAAGAGGTCTTATCTTGAGGGAGATCATTGCTGATGTCAAATAGATCTTGGCTGAAAGCAGAGAATACTAGAAGGGTGTTTATTTGTATTTTATTGACTATGCAAAGGCATTTTACTGTGTGGATCATAACAGATTATGGATAACACTGAGGAGAATGGAGATCCCAGAAACCTTAATGGTGCTTATATGAAACCTCTACCTAGGTCAAGACACAATGATCTAAACAGAACAAGGGAACACTACATATAGTTTAAGATCAGAAAAGATGTGCATCAGGGTTGGATCCTTTCTCCAAATCTGTTCAATCTGTGTTCAGAACAAATAATTTGAGAAGCTGGACTTCATGAAGAAGAATGTGGCATCAGGATTGGAGGAAGACTCATCAATAGCCTCCTTTATGCAGATTTCACAAGCCTACTTGCTGAAAGTGAAGAAGACTTGAACCATTTGCTGCAGAAGATCAAGAGCAGTAGCCTTCAATTTGGATTACATCTCAACACCAAGAAAACCAAAATCCTCCTCACTTAACCAATAGACAACATCATGATAGATGGAGAAAAGATAGATGTTGTCAAAAATTTCCTTTCATTTGAATCCACAGTTAATAATATCTGTGGCCACAGGACAAGAAATCAAAAGGCATGATCAAAAGGCATATTGTTGTTGTTGTTGTTGTTTGGTGCCGTCGAGTCATAGATGACTCATGGTGACCCTATGAACGAAAGGCCTGAGCATTGTTCATAGGGTTTCCAGAGGCAAGCCATTTTGGAAGTGGATGCCGTTCCTGAGTCCATGCTTGTTTTAGTCCGGAAGCTCCAGCCAACACTGTCCACCATGGGTAACCATTATCACATTTGTCACATCAGTGTCACAGTGTTCAGCATCACAGCAACCATGAGTTACCTCTGTACAGCAATGCACAGACCAGTGCTATACCACCTAGAAGAATGTTTGACAGGAAAACAATTTGAACCCGGCTTGAGGGCCTCAGATGAAAATCACCCACCTTCGGCTTGGTAGCATAACTTTCTCTCCCCTAGGCCAATGTGAAAATCTGCTGTCAAGGACCTCTCCAAAATGCTAATGAGCAAGGATATCTGTTTAAAGATTATGGGGCACCTGATCCAAGCCATGGTATTTCCAATTACTGCATCCAAGGTGGACTATGAAGGTGGAAAGAGAATTGATGCCTTTGACTTGTGCTGTTGTAGAAAAGCACTGAGTACCCAGTGAACTAGCAAAAGAACAACAACTCTGTCTTGGAGAAAGTGAAATCAGGATACTCTTTAAAGGCAAGGGTGGTGAAAGTTTGTCTCACATAATTTGGCATGTTGTCATATAGGCCAAATCTTTGGAAAAAGACATCATACTGGGAAAGATAGAGGGTCACGGAAAGATAAGAAGACCTCAACAAATTGGTATGATGCAATGACATAACAGTGGGTTGAAGCACGTCAGAGATCATGGTGCAGGATAAATGTTCCCTAACAACAACAACAACAACAAAGGGACATGAGAGCTCTGGTGACTTAGTGAGGAAGGAGCTGTGCTCTCAACCCAAAGGAGGTGATTTAAATCCGTCAGCTTCTCCAAGGAAGAGAGATGGACACTCTCCTCCTGTGCAATTTATAGCCTCTGAAAATCTAACGGAGAGTCAGTGCAGACTCAATGACAGCAACAACCAAGATTTCTTCAATATAATAAGAGTTAGTCATACCCTGATTTGGAAGGCAAAACTTTGCTCTTCATTGTTGAGTCTTTTTCCAGGCCTCCACATCAGAGAACCTCCACATCAGAGAACCTTGAGATACACTGTCTAACTCTCCTTTCCTCCTCCCCTCTCCCAGACATCTTCTCTAGGACCAAATAGTGCTTGCAGTTTTAATTTGGCTAGAGTTTTAGAATAAGCTTTAAAATAGAACCTGTGGGGAAAAACAAGTTTGAAAAACTTGGTTCCTCCATTCTAATTGTTCAGGACTGAAAAGAAGCAAACTGATTTTGTTAATCTTTGTTCATACTATTCTTTCAATTCATTAACAAACCTAATTTGCTGGTTCTTAAAGCTGAACCAAATTCCAAGGTAACCGTTACCTTTTTCTTTCTGCCTATTAAAAGCCTCTTTCCCCCTTCTCTAGATGATTATTAATGGTTTGAATTCAACTTGGAATATCTTTTTATTCCATATATTTGCAGTTGAGTTCTGCCTAATGACTCACATGGGGAGAGAGGAGACAATTACACAGCAGTGGAAACTGAGCGAGGGTGAAATTGGCCCAGGATTTTGATTGTCTAACGGTGTTCACAACATTCTGTTTTTCTGGCTTTCTTTTACCTTACTCAGAACAACCAAACCCATACCAAGATTCATTTGAAGGGGAAATTGAATTTAAAATGGAAAAGAAGCAGCTATGTGAGTCTGACAGTTGGTCTTGACTCCCACCCACTGAGAGAGTAAAGACGTTTATTGTTTCAGTTGATACCTGGTTCTCCATGATCTATTGTTTGTTGCTGTTATTTTTAAAGCTATTCGGTTACTGTGTTTTGAAAGGTGGGTGTGAGAAAAGCCTTTCTTTTCCTTTGGAACTAGGCCACATCTCAGCCTGTGAGTAACAGCAACTGTTCTGTGTCAGTCATTTTCTGGGACCTGCAAGTGAATGAACTCCCAGGAGGCATGCCCAGTAAGCCCCGAGCTGGAAATCATGCTCACCCCGGTATGCAGCTCTTCTCTTTAAACACCAGTGTGTTTATTATTGAAAACCACAATGGGACCACGTATTCTGAGCTGTTAAAGAGAGTGCTGTGAAATATGTTATGGTTATAATTGGGACTTCTGTCCTTTATCTCTTGTTTAATAAGTCCTTTGATTTAAAGATCTTGAAAAAAAGAATCCCTGTTTCTTTATATTCTCAGGTCAGGTCTACATCAGCCGATTCTCTGAGAAACCAAACTGACTGTTACAGAGTTGTTTGCAAATCATAAGGACCCTACAGGCCAGAGTAGGACTGCTTCGTAAAGTTTCCGGGCCTGTAAATGATTACAGAAGCAGACTGTCATGACTTCTCCTGTGGGTTGGCTGATGAGTTTGAGCCACCCACCTTTTGATTACCAGCAACATATTTTAACCACTGCACTTTT
>NW_006399793.1:17998877-18005247 GCF_000299155.1 Elephantulus edwardii
TTATTAGAGAATAAGAAAAATGCTGGAGGATAAGAACATGCAATGCCTGGGAGAAAAACAAGCATGTCTCTCTGAGCCATAAATACTCATAGATTTTCAAGGCCTTTCAAATCTATTTTCATAGATTTCTCATTAGGAGGAATGTTTTTCAGCAGTAAAAGGAGTGTGATGTTTGCACTGCTTTTGAAAAACACTTTAATTCTGAGTTTCGAAGGCAATACCCTTTAGAAGTTAGGACAGTATACCCTTTTAGTGTCAGGGCCTTGATGTTTCTCATAACTTTATCTTTTAAAAAATGCTTAGCTTGTTGTATGTCAGCAAGTGTAAGCAAGCTAGAATGCTAGAATGTGAAGATGTGTGTTTCAGTAGGTTCCTTGGATATTTCTTTCTTATGTCCCTGATTTGCTAGATCATGTAAACTGGTTCTTTTGACTTTGACTTTGCTAACTCTCCAGTTAGACCAAATCCCCTTTGTAGATGTAGAAGAGTTTCAGGCCGGGCTGGCAATAATTAGGATGCGGGACAGTGACCTAACAAACACTGCAAGGACTGATGGCTCCATTGTTATTTATAATAATAGTAAAAATCTCATGGAACACTCAATGTGAGTGAGGTTCACATACATTAATCTAGGACCATACTGACATTCTCATTAACATTGCTTCTTTTTAAAACTGACCACAATTCTCCAGTAGATTCAATATCTCACCCAGCCCACTTTGATGTTCAGAAGACTAAAGTTCATACACACAGGACAATTATTTTCCAGTACAATTATCATGTAATATTTGAGCAGGATTTAGCTCTAAACTGAGGCAGAACTAGTAGGTTCATGCTTTATTTTAATTCTTCATTCTCCCAGATTTCCCTTCCCCCAATGAAAAATATATGAGAAAAGTAAGATGATAGAACTTAAACACTATTTCATTTATTCTCTTTGTATTGGCTATTGTTGATAGTTGCTGTGTTGGCTACAACTCATGGCAACCTTATTCACAGCACAAAATATCCTCTCCTCTCCCATCCTCGAAATCATTAGCATATTTGAGTTCTCTGTTGCTACTATTTTACCAACCCACCTCATTGGAAGCTTCCCTCATTTCTGTTTTAGACTTCTATGTTATCAGACATCATACTCTTTTCTAATAATCCTTTTTTTTGAAGTACAGGGTGCTTTCATGACAGTTTGTGCTGGTAAGTCTACTGCTAGGAACTTCTCCATAATACTGAAGAGCAGTGATGTCAGTTTGAAGACTAAGGAATGCCTGATTCAAGCCATGGTCTTTTCAATTACTTTTTATGCATTTGAGAGCTGAACAATGAATAAGAATGAAAGGAGAAGAATTGATGCCTTTGAGTTGTGGTGTTGGAAAAGAGCACTGAACATACCATGGACTGCTGACAGAACAAACACATAAGCCTTGAAAAAGGTGCAGCGGGAATGTTCTTTGGAAGCAAAGGCGGCAAGCTTTGTCTCTCATACTTTGGAGATGCTGTTAAGGAGAGGCTAATCCTTGAAAAAGGATATTATACTTGGAAGGGATGAGGGTCCACAGAAAAGAGGAAGATTCCCACCGAGATGGATTGACATAGTGACTGCAGCATGGACTCAAGTGTACCAGAGGTGGTGAGGATGTCACACTATTGGACAGGATTCAGCTTTATTCTTCATAGAATTTGAGTAGCACTTGACTCGATGGCAGCTAACAACAACAACCCGAAAGCTGCCAGTGTTTCTAAAGGAGAAAGATGAGTGACTCACAGCCTCAGAAGCCCAATGGAGGGTCAGCTATGAGTCAGTTCTGATACAATGGCAGTGAATTTTTACGTGTTGCTTTTTTTTAGTGGTACAGCCAGATAACTTGAAACTACATTCAGAAGTTTATGGATTATGATCAATATTAATAAAAGATTGGAGATGCTTTTTTCTACATTTTGGATGCTAACTGTTGACCTTGCAGTTCATGTATCCCTGACTTGTCGCTGATCTTCCATTAGACTTCCGAGGCTGTGAATAAATCGAGAGATAACTTCTCCTTCTCCTCAGAATCACTGGTGGATTCAAGTGACTGGAGAGGTGCAGCCTGGGGGTAGGCAGTACAGATCCCTACAGACTATGGCACAAGAGCTCCTTGTACCCTCTCATTCCCTCGCCTACTGTATCGATCTGCCCTTAAACTTACGTAATAAAGTTCATAATTGGAATTACTCTTTAGTTGTATTCTTTCTTGTAAAATCCAATACTGGTTTAATGTTCCATTTTTTGTTACTACCTCTCTGTTTTTGTTAGTTACTGTTAAGTATGACTTGAGCATGGTCTCTCTCTTACTGTGTTTTTTTTTTTTAATGTATTAAGCAACTAAAGTCCTTGTTTCCTTGTGCCAATATTTGGATCATATATAATGGTTCCTTCCCACATACTTACTATTTCATTCTGTCGGAGCAAATAGACTCTTGGTATGCCAACTAATTTTGTTGTTGTCATGACTATTAAAACCCATTCTTCTGTATGCAGAGTCGTTATGAGTTGGAGCTGACTTGCTGGCACCTGACATCAACTTTGTGTCCATCCTGAGGTCAGAGGAGAGAATAAATGTTGTCCCTGCCTTGGGAGACCCAACACCTTATTATTGTGAAAGAGAGATAATAAGCAAATAATATAATATCAAGCAGTAATTTAAATAGTATGAAGAAACATAAAACAAGGCAAGGAGACAGATAATTGGAGAGGGAAGTCTTGTTATATAGTTGTTAACAATCATAGAATTAGCCTTGACTCCTGATGACCCCAGAGTGACACAGTAGAGACGCTTCATAAGGTTTTTTTGTCACATCTTATTGGAAGCAAATTGCTTTTTCTTCTGTTTCTTCCTTCTGTAGTGCTGCTGGATGGGTTCAAACTGCCAACCTTTCAGTCAGCAGTCAGTCACAAACTACTCGTACCTCTGAGGTTCCTTCCGTTATAGAAGGTGATCAAGAGAGGTCAAATGGTAAAGCAACGACCTGAAGGAAGCCAGAGATTGAGGCATATGAACAATCAGAGGTCAGCAGGTTCCAGATTCTCACTCTGCTGTCTTTGGCAGGGAGTCAGAACCAACTCATAGCTGACCCTCCAGCTGGTTTTCAGAGACTTTAATTGCATGGGAAGAAATTGTCTATTTCCTCCAGAGAAACTGATGCATTTGAACTGCTTGCCTCTGGATTGAAAGTGCAACTCCTTACCCACTGGGCCACTTTGTTGTTGTTGCTGTTAGATATTGACAGTTGGCTAGGCTTAATAGCAATCCAGTGAACAAGAATTTAGACTTTCTCCTATTCTGTACCCTCATCATTCCAGGGGTACTTGAGCACATTGCTACAGCCACTGTGTCATCCAGCTCACTGAAGACCTTCCTGCCTTTTGATGACACTCCCCACCTTCAAGCATAATGCCCTCTTTCAAAAGCTGGCCTCTCCTAACAACATGCCCAAAGTGTGCACGACCAAGTTTCACTCTCCTTGCCTCCGATAAGCACCATTGTACTTTCTTCGTTGTCCTTTTGGCAGTCCATGGGATAGTCAATATTCTTCTCCAACACCGTAACTCAAAGGCATCAATTCTTCTGTCCTCTTCATTCATTGTCCAACTTACAGATGCATAGAAAGCAATTGAAAAGACCATGGTTTGAATCAGGGTACACTTTAGTCTTTAAAGTGCATCATTGCGCCTTGGAGAGGTCCTTGACAGCAATGTAGCTGGTCTTTTGATTTCTTTTTTTGTGTGTGTGTTTTTTTATTTTTTTTATTTCTTGACTGTTGGTAACAAAGTTGATTGTTAATACAAGCAAGATTAAATCATTAACAACTTCAAGCTTTTCTCCGTCTATCATGAGGTTGCATACTGGTCCAGTGATGATGATTTTTGTTTTCTTGATGTTAAGAAGTACTCCATATTGAAAGCTGTTTATATATAGTCTTTGATTTTCTGCAGCAAGTGTTTCAAGTCCTGTTCATTTTCAGCAAGCAGGTTGTACATCTGCATAATGTAGGTTGTTGTGTCTTTCTTCCAAGTCAGATGCCACATTCTTCTTCATAAAGTCCACCTTCTCAAATTATTTTCCCCGCATACAGACTGGATATGTATAGAGAAAGGATACAGTCCTGTTACACACTTTTCTTGATTTTAAACTATTCACTATTCCTTTGCTCTGTTCAGACAAGAGCTTCTCGATCTAGATATAGAAATCATATGACCACAATTAAGAGTTCTGTGATTCCCGTTCTTCATACTAGCCATATGTTATGATGTACACAGTCATATGGGAGAAAGATGGACAATCTCCTTCTGTGTGACTTTCTGCCCCTGAAAATCCACTGGAGAGTCAATTAAGAGTTCTGAGGATACATAACAACAATAACAACATTCCAGGTACCATGAATGTTATTGCTGTTATGTGCCATTGAGTTACTTGCAATTCATAGCAACACTGTGTACAACACTTATAAACCTTGCTCTATCCTGTACCAACCTTATTATCTCTGCCACACATACCCTCCATTACCCCAGTCATTAAATCAATCCATCTCATCCAGGGTCTCCGTCTCTTGCGCGATCCCTCCACCCTCCCAAGCATAATGTCCCTCTCCAAGAACTGGTCCTTCCTTGCAACATTCCCAAAGTATATCAGATGAAGCTTTAGAATCCTTGCCTCCAAGGAGTAACTTGGTTTCACCCTCTCTAGCATGAACCAGTTTGTTCTGCTAGCAGTCCATGTTATGTATATTCAGTACTCTTCTCCAGCACCACAACTCAAAGACATCAGTTCTCCTTCTACCTTCCCTAGTCATTGTCTAGCTTTCTGATGCTTAGTGAGTAATTTGAAGACTATGGCCTGGATAAAGTGCACTTTAGTCTCCAGACTGATATAATTTCCTTTCAGTACTCTGGAGATGTTCTTGACAGTATACTTACCAATGCAATTTGTCTTTTAATTTTCTGCTTCTTGGTACCAAGAGTGTTGATTGTGGAGGCAAGCAAACTAAAGCTGTTAAAAATTTTAATCTAAAAAAAAAATTTAATCTCTTCACTGTCTATCATGATGCTGTCAATCAGCCCAGTGGTGAGAATCTTTGTTTTCTTGATGTTGAGCTTCAATCCTTAGTGAAGACTGCAGTCCTTGATCTGCAGCAAGTGCTTCAGGTCCTCTTCAGTTTCAGCAAGCAGAGTTGTGTCATCTCCATAATGCAGGTGGTTGATGAGTCTTCTTCCAATTCTGATGCCACATTGCTCCTCATAGGGCCCATCCTCCTGGATAATCTGTTTTGCATGTTAATTGAAAAGGTATAGAGATAGGACATATCCTTGGCATTAACCCTTCCTGATTTTGAACCATGCAGTATATCCTTTCTCTGTTCTGATGGCTGCCTCCTGGTTTCTTATAAGCATAAGCAAGTGTTCTGGGACTTCCATTCTTCTCAAAGTTAGGTACAGGGAAGAGCAACTGGAAAATTCAAATTTAGAATATCCCTTTAGTAATTAAGAAGGAGCCAAAAGGTCAGTAAGACTAGAGTGAAGAAAAGCATGGTAGAAAATAATCTAAAATTTTTGCTCTTTGGATTACCTCTCATGTCATATTATGTTACTTTTAAAGGATTCTAATGGAGAAGAGAACACCATTTTCTTTAAGATTCATTTTTCTGTGCGTTGAAAGTCTTCACAGTCATTCCTTTGAGGTTATGGCCTACTATGATGAGTTGGGGAGTACACCCTCCAGAGGTAAGATTTACTTGCTTGATTTCATAGAATAATAACGAATCCACAAAACATTTATAAAATCAATGGATCTTGAGGCATGATTCTAAGTTAAATAAGTCAAGTATAATGTATGAAATCTCTTTTATAAGAAGATAAGAACGTATATTTATAAAGAGACTAATGTTCACAAGTGGTTACCAGGAGAAGAAAGGGAAAGGGAAATTACATTTTAAATAATTGTTTATTCAGCCCAAATATCAATCAACAAACAAGTAGATTGAGAAAGAAACAATGATTTTTGTAAAGTACTGTATAACATAAGAGAGCTAGACAGAATTATGCTGAGTGAACTAACTCAGTCTCCTAAGGACAAATACTTTTTAAGGATTCTAATGGAAGAGAATACCATTTTCTTTAAGATTCAGTTTTTTCTATGTTGAATGTCTTCACAGTCATTCTTTTGAGATCATGGCCTAATATGATGAGTTGGACAGTACACCCACCAGAGGTAAAAATTACTTGTTTTCTTTCACAGAATAATAATTAATCCACAAAACATTGATAAAATCAATGGATATTGAAGCATGATTCTAAATTAAATAAGTTGCCTGCAATCCATAGCGACCCTGTGTACAG
>NW_006399793.1:18008732-18012712 GCF_000299155.1 Elephantulus edwardii
TAACAGTTCTTCGTTGTGTTTTGATGTTGAGTTTCAATGCATACTGAAGACTACAGTCCTTGACCTTCTGCAGCAAATACTTCAGATCTTCTTCAGTTTTAGCAAGCAAGGTTGTGCCATCTGCATATTGTAGGTTGTTGATGGGTCTTCCTCCAATCCTGATGCCACATTCCTTCTCATAAAATCCTGCTTTCTGAATGATCTGTTCTACATACAGATTGAAAAGATATGGAGACAGGATGCATCCCTGACACATTTCTTTCCTGATTTTGAACCATGCAGTATTCCCCTGAGCTTTTCTGAGGACTGCTTTTTGGACAAGTATAGGTTTCACATAAGCTCAATCAAGTGTTCTGAGATTCCCGTTTTCCTCAAGGTTAGCCACAGCCAAATGCCTTTGCATAGTCAATGAAACACAGGTAGACATTCTTCTGGTACTCTTTGCTTTCTGCCAAGACCTATCTGACATTGGCAATAATGTCTCTAGTGCCACAACCTCTTATAAATGATTAGGATAGCAGAGTTTGGTGGGCAGGAGATGCGGTGGTAAAGGAATTAGAAAAGATCCAATAGAGACCTGAAAAGACAGTACACACAATAGTAGGCACAGATCAATGGTAATTCAGTTCATAGAACACAATGCATATGAATGATCATTTGAAATACAGTGTGAGTGTAGGAATTTGTGAAACACAATGTACATGAATAATACACAATATATATGATTTTTTTTATGCAAACCAATATAAAAGTGAAGTGGGGGGGAAATAATATTTTTGATGATGAGAAAATTGACACAAAATGTGTATATAAAGGACACAATGCAACCAAAGAAAAAGAAGCCTTTGAGCACAGAGGATGGATATAGGTATAGCTGTTTATGGGCAGATACATGGTTATGTACTCTCAACTCGACTACAAGTTAAAGCAAGCCTTTGAACAGCAGTTCTGACTTTGCTCCATATTGTGCTATCCTCACTATCTCTGGTACACTTTGTTTTTTGTTTTAAGTTTATTATTTTTGTGTGTGCGTACTGTCAAATTGAAACTGACTGGATTACCCCTACTTCTCTAGCAGAGCATCTGATGGATTCGAACCGCGCACCTCTGGGATTGCAGTGCAACTTCTTGCCTCTAGGCCACCAGAGCTCCCCCAGTGTCAATCCTTCTTGATCACTGTCTTCCTCTCTTATGCTGAGCATAAGATTTCCAAGCATGATATCCTTCTCCAAGTTTGGTTACTCCTTACAATATGTCCAAAATATGTGAGACACAGTTTCACTATCCTTACCTCCAAGGAGCACCGTGGTTTCATTTTCTCCTGTACAGACTTGTTTGTTCTCTTGACAGGCCATGGAATATTCAGTACTCTTCTCCAGCACCACAACCCAGAGGCATTGATTCTTTTTCTGTCATCCTTAGTCATTGTCCAAGTGCCTAGGAAGAAACTTGCAAAGGTAACCTGAGTCTTTATTACTGACACGTATGTATAGATATGAATATGTGGGTACAAGCGTACACATGAAAATATGGATCCTCCACCAATATTGATGAAATACTACTTGACATGTTTCAACAAACAGATGCAGTTGTGCCTGTGCTCACTATTCTATGCCAAGAAATTTGGAAGACATCTGCCTGGTCAAGTGACTGGAAGAGATTCATAATCATTCCCATTCCCCCAAAAGACAATGCAACAGAATGTAGTAATTATTGAAGAATAGTATTAATATCAGAGGCAAATAAAAGCTTTTTGAAGATTATTTTTAAAATGGCTGGAGCCATTTACAAACAGAACTGCCAGGAATTCAAGCTTGATTCAGAAGAGGTGATGACATGAGAGATATCATTGTTGGTGTCAGATGGTCTTGACTGAAAGCAGAGAATGTCGAAAAAGATGTTCACTTGTGTTTTATCAACTATGCAAGGGCACTTGAATGTGTAGATAATAAGAAATTATGGATAACAACGGGAAGAATGGGAATGCAAGAGCACTTAGGCAAAACCTATATACATGCATAAGTGTTCTCATGCAAAACCTATACATAGACAAGTATTCTGAAAAGAATAATGGGACACTGTGTGATTTAAAATCAGAAAAAGTGCATGTCAAAGTTGATGCTTTCCTCCATATCTATTCAATCTGTATGTTGAACAAATCATTTGAGAAGCTGGTCTATGTAAAGGAAAATGTGACATCAGGATTAGAGGAAGACTCACCAACAACTCATCAATACCTGCTTTATGCAGATGACTCACCCTTGTCTGCAGAAAGTGAGGAGGACTTGAAGCATTTGCTGCAGAAGATCAAAGACCACAATCTTCAATGGATTTCATCTCAACAACAAAAAACCAAAAAATCCTCACCACTGGACTAATAGGTAACATCATGATAGATGGAAAAAAGGCTGAAGTCAACTCATTCCTCTTGCTGGGACCCACAATCAACATCCTTTGACAAGAAGTCAAAAAATCAAAAGACTTCTCAGGGGCTTCTCCAAAGTACTAAGGACTAAACTGCTAAAGGCCAGTTTAAAGACTACAATATGCCTCATTCAAATAATGGTCTTTGAAGTTACTTCCTATGCATTTGAAAGTTGAGCAGTGACTAAGAATGACAGAAAGAGAATCTATTCCTTTGAATTGTGGAATTAGAAAAGACTAGCAAATATCTCATGGAAGGCCAAAAATACAAACAAAATGTCTTAGAGAAAGTGCAACCAGTGTGCTTCTTAGATACCAAGAGGGTCAAATTTCGTCTCACGTACTTTGAGCATGTTGTTAGGAGGGACCAGTCTTTAGAAAAAGACATCATGCTGAGGAAGCTGGAGCATCATAAAAAGGGAAGACAAACCTAAACAAGATGGGTTGACAGATGACTCTGGGCTTGAGCACGTCAGAAATGGTGAGGATGGTGCAGGATCTTGCAAGGTTCATCTCTGCTGTTCACAGGGTCACTATGAGTCACTGTTGACTCAGTAGAACCTAACAACCACCACCACGGATATAAACAAACACCTTCCTAGATTAATTTCAGGGTTTCAGACTTTAAGATCATAGTTTCATGATCACTGCAGTGAACTGACATAACATCGTTCACAAAGAGGGAGTTCTGGTGTCCTGGTCGTCTGTGACAATTTTGGCTGATAAATCCTAGACACCCAGAGATGCTTAGTATTTGGTTAGTGGAAGTAGGTATGGAAGCATGAAAACGTGGAAATGTATCTGACCTCGTGGTGTTGTGGTGAGACCTTTTCCCCTTTGTAGAGCAAGTGGAGGTCTGATGCTGGCCACTCGGCCTGCACTTTAAAAAGAGATCTGTATCAAACAAAAGATCAACTGTGAAACAATAGCAAAAATAGAAGACAAAGAAACTAGAGAACTAGAAATGTAACAAAAAGTACACATGTAAGGAGAGCGTTAACACACTGTGTTAACTAATATCACCAGGCAATTTGCATGGGAATCATTGCTGATATCAGATGGATCCTGGCTGAAAGCAAAGAATACCAGAAAAATGTCTATGAGTGTTTTATTGACTATGCAAAAGCATTTAACTGTGTGGATCGTAACAAGTTATAACTAACATTGAGAAGAATGGGAATCCCAGAGCACTTAATTGTGCTCGTGCAAAACCTGTACCTACACCAAGAGGCTGTTTTTCAAGCTGAGGAATGTACATGCTTTAAAATTAAGAAGACAATGTGAAGTTGGCACACCACAAGGCAGGGTTTGAATATCTTGTTTATAAGGTCACTGTGGTTCATACTCAACTCAATGGCACCTAGCAACAACAATAATTTACTGTGTAAACTTCAACAAACTCCAGTAAAAAAAAGTTGACTCACAAGATGCTTGTGAGGATTAAAATATGATAATTAATTTGTCACCATGTAGTAAAGTGCTTAGCTCTACTATACTAAGACTCATTGCTGACTCTCCAGTAGGTTTTCAGAAGCTATAAATTGCACCAATCCTAA
>NW_006399793.1:18014102-18016062 GCF_000299155.1 Elephantulus edwardii
TAGAGCAGGGTTTAGGGCTGTTGTACATAGGGTCGCTATGAGTCGCAAATGACTTGATGGCACATAACAACAACAACAACAACATAAATTGCACAGGCAGAGATTACTAGTCTTTCTACTAGTGGAACAACTGGTGGATTTGAACTACTTGTCTTTGGGTTGGTAGCATGACTCCCTACCCACTAAGCCACAGGATTCTCTTTTAAAAGTTTAGCCTTCTTTGACCTGACCACAGTCCTGGTGTGTTTGGGCAAATTGCTGCTTTCCTTCTGTGTACAGATTTCAATATCATAGTTGTGAGTCCTGGATAATTGTCTCATAATTTGAGATTGGGAAAGTCTGTTGTCAGGGACCTCTCCAGAATGCTAAAGAGCAATGATGGCACTCTGGAGACTAAGGTGTGCCTTATTCAGGCCATGGTCTTTGCAGTTACTTGCCATGCATCATAGAGCTGAACAATGACTAAGGATGATAGAATAATAATCGATGTCTTTGAATCATCGTGCTGGAGAAGAATACTGAACATACCATGGACTCCTAAGAGAATAAACAGGTTTATCCTGGAAAGGGTGAAACCTGGATGCTTTTTGGAAGCAAGGATTTTGAAGCTCCATCTGAACTACTTTGGACATGTTTCATAGACAGACCAGTCCTTGGAAAGGGACATCATAGTTGGAAGGACAGAGGGAGCCCACAAGAGAGGAAGACCCTTGATGAAATGGATTGACTCAAAGACTCGAGTACCGGTGGTAGGTGTGTCAGAGATGATTAAATTGGCTCAGGATAGAGCAGGGTTTAGAGGAATTGTACAAACGGTTGCTATGAGTTGGAGTTGATGGCACATAAAAACAACAACAATATATAAGTAATATTTGAATTATAATGTATCTCAGAGGAGTAGGTGCACATTTATACACCAATTTCTCAGTCCCTCAAGTTGTTGAACACAGCTCCTGGAAATGAATTTAAAAAGACTGAAAGTATTATGTAACACTGCTTCTTTCCACTGAGAGTAGGGAATGGATTTGACAGAAGAAAGGCAATTCAAGACAAATCCATGAATTCCATAGAATGTTAATGGGCAATAAAAATTTAAATAGCTGTCAGAATAAGACTCAGATGATCACATTTAATATTCAAATGCATATTAATAATATTCTCTGCTAATCTTTCTTATGTGCTCTACATAACATAACATGGCCTGTCTACTATGGGCCCAGAGCCCAAGATTTGACAATGACACAGTTAGCTACATTCTAACTTATGTCTGATCCCTGGGCCAATAGTTGAGGCACCACTTGGGAATTTGCTAGTGAATACAGACTCTTGGGCTCCTCCGGAGAGCTACAGAATCAGAAGCTACATTTTAAAATTTTCTCAGATAATTCTCTTGCTCATTAAAAAGAGAAATCCCGATTTAGCCGTGGATGGTGGAGCGCTCAGGTCCAGTTCTAACTTGCTAGGAAGAATGGTTATGTGATTAAAGATAGTTTTAACTTCCTACAAAAGTTACCTTGTGTAACTCTGGACAATTTATTTAACCTCTTTCATAAACTAGGGACACTAAATTTTTACTCACAGAATTTTTATAGATGTAATTGTGTTAATAAGTACAAAACAATTAGAGCAAAATGAGAAAGAAAAATACTAACCCAATAAGAAGAGTTTCTGATGAAAAGAAGCTAAATAGTCTTTATTTACTAATGCCAGTGATAGTAGTCATTGTATGATACAGCAGCTATCCTAAGGTCACATCATACAGTTTGCATGTTGTTGTTGTTGTGTGCCGTCGAGTCGCCTATGGTGATGAAAGAAGAAGTTCAGGCTGCTTTGAAGGAAATGGCAAAAAAATAAGGCCCCCGGAATAGATGGTATACCAATTGACATATTTCAGCTAACAGATGCTGCCCTGGATGTGCTCAACAAGTTGTGCCAAGAAATCTGGAGAACAACCACTTGG
>NW_006399793.1:18017367-18021195 GCF_000299155.1 Elephantulus edwardii
GGCACATAACAACAACAGTATTGCCTTCTTTGCCTGAACAACTGCTTTTTGGCTTATGTCTAAGATTTATGTGAACACCATCAGGTATGCTGGGATTCTCATTCTTCTCAATGTTACTCATAATTTCTTGTGATCCATATGGCCTTTGCAGTCAATGAAGCACAACTAAATATCTTTTTGGTATTCTCTACATCAGCCAAGATCCATCTGACAGCATCAGTGATATGCTTCATCCTACAATCTCCTCGATATTTAAAGATGCTGTGGACAGACTATTGAATGATATAGGAAGCATCAAAAGAAGATGGAAAGAATACACAGAGTCATTGTACCAAAAAGAATTTTCTGACACAGAATAATTTCATGAAACAACATATGATCAAGAGGCAATGGGGATGAAGGAGGAAGTTCAAGCTGCTCTGAAAAAACAAGGCCCCAGGAATTGATGACATAACAAATATACAGACCTGGGTGTGCCAAGAAATCTGGAGAGCAACCATCTGGCCAACTGACTGGACAAGATTCAATTTATTTCCATTAAAAAAAATTAAGTTGACCCAACGGAATGTGGAAATTATCAAATACTATCAATATTATCACATGCAAGCAAAATCCTGTTGAAGATTATAAAACAAAACTCCTGACTGGAATATTACATTAACAGAGAAATACCAGCAATACAAGCTGGATTTAGAAGAAATCATGGCACTAGGGACATAATTGTCAGTGTCAGATGGATTTTGGCTGAAAGCAGAGAGTACCAGAAGAATGTGAATTTGTATTATATTGACTATGCAAAGGTATTTGACTGTGGATCATAAAAAAATGTGACTAACTTTGAGAAGAATGGGAATCCCAGAGCACTTGATTGTGCTTGTGCAAAATCTATATGTAGACCAGGAACCAGTCATTAGGACAGAGCAAGGAAACACTGTATGATTAAAAATCAAGAAAGAAGCATGTGCAGGGTACATCCTGTCTCCATACCTTTTCAATATATATGTAGAAGAAATCATTCGGGAGGCTGGACTTTATGAAGAGGAATGTGGCATCAAGATTAGAAGAAGACTCATCAGCAACCTGCATTATGCAGATGACACACCGTTGCTTGCCAAAATTGAAGAGGACGAAAAGATTTTGCTGACGAAGGTCAAGGACTGCAGGACTTCAGTGCTCAGTAGGGAATGAAGCTCAACATCAAGAAAATATTCTCATTGATCCAATTGGTAGCACCATTATAGATGGAGAAGAGATTGAGACTATTAAAAAATTCATATTGCTCAGATCAACACTCTTGGCACCAGCAAATGGAAAATAAAAATACAAATTGCTCTGGGAAATTCTGTCATCAGGGACCTCTTCAGAATGCATAAGAGCAACAATGTTAGCGTAGAGACTAAAGCGTGCCTGATCCAGGACATAGTCTTATCAATTACTTGCTATGCATCAGAGAAAGCTGGGCATTGACTAAGGATGACAGAATAATAGATGCTTTTGAATTGTGATACTGGAGAAGAGTTTTGAACATACCACAAAATGACAAGAAAACAAATATATCTGTCTTAGAGAGGATGAAACCAAGTTGCTCCTTTGAGGCAAGGATTTTAAAACTCTGTCTCACATACTTTGGGCATTTTGCCAGGAGGGGCCAATCCTTGGAGAAGAACATCATGCTTGGAAGAGTGGAAGGTTAGTACAGGGGAGGAATACCCTGGATGAGATAGGTTAGCACAGTGACTGGGGTAATGGGAGTAGGTATATTGAGACAGTGAAATTCGCTCAGGATAGGATTCAGTACTGTCATTCTAGGGTCACTGTGAGCAACAGGTGACTCATAGGCACATAACACAACAGTCTTTTCGGAATCCAGTTTGAATTTCTGGCAGGTCCCAATTGATTAATTGTTCCAGTTGTTTTTTAATAATTTCCAGTAAGATTTTATTTGCATATGATATTAATGCTATTGTATGGTTCAAAATTGGGGGAAGGGTGTACACCAGGGATATGTCCTATCTCCATATCTTTTCAATCTATGTGCAAAATAGATCATCTGGGAGACTGGGCTCTATGAGGAGAAATGTGGCATCAGGATGGGAGGAAAACTCATCAACAATCTGCGTTATGCAGATGATGCAATCCTGCTTGCTGAAACTGAGGAGGACCTGAAGCACTTGCTGTGGGAGTGCAAGGACTGCAGCCTTCAATATGGACTGAAGGTCAACATCAAGAAAACAAAGGTTCTCACCACTGGGCCCACTGGCAACATCATGATAGATGGTGAAGAGATTGATATTGAGCTTTTAGTTTGCTTGGCTCCACAATCAACACTCTTGGTACCAGCAGATAGGAAATTAAAAGATGAATTGCATTGGGAAAGTCTGCTCCAAAGTACTGAGAAGCAATGATGTCAATCTGGAGACTAAGGTGCACTTGATCCAGGTCATAGTCTTTGCAATTACTTGCTATGCATTATCGAGCTGCACAGTGACTAGGGATGATAGAAGGAGAATTGATTGCTTTGAGCTGTAGTTCTGGAGAAGAGTATTGAATATATTATGGACTGCTAGGAGAATGAATAGATTTGTTCTAGTTTGGGTGAGACCAGGCTGCTCCTTGTAGGCAAGGATTCTGAGGCTTCATCTGACATACTTTGGACATGTTACAAGGTGGAACCAGTCTTTGGAGAGGAACCTCATGCTTGGGAGGGTGGAGGGACAGTGCAGGAGAGGAAGACCCTCAGTGAGATGGGCTGATTCAGTGACTGGGGTAGATGTGTCAGAGACTATAAGATTGGCACAGGATAGACCAGGGGAGTTTAGGGCTGTTGTACATAGGGTCACTATCAGTCGCAGTCAACTCAATGGTGCATAATAACAACAACATTGTTTGATAATTTCCACATTCTGTTGGGTTATCTTTCTTTGAAATAAGAGTAAATGTGGATTTCTTGGCTACTGGTAGAAGATAAACCAAAACATTTATATGTTTATTACATATCACAAGAGGGAGCTCTAGTAGCTTAGTGGTAAGGAGTTGCACTGCCAACCCAAAGGAGCATGGTTTGAATCTACCAGCTGCTCCTTTGGAGAAAGACAGTCTTCTCCAGTGCAATTTACTGCCTCTGAAAACCCACTGGAGGGTCAGCTCTGAGTCAGTTTTGACTCAACTGTGCATAACAACAATGAATTAAATGCCAACTCTTAAAGTCTTTCTCTGTCTCTGTCATCACAAATCTGAGGGTTTTGTCCAACTCTGTTAGTTAGGAAAGGCAATAAACCTCCCAGTAAAATGGAAAAGATTGTTTTAATAGTTCTTGGAAGGGTGGAAGAATAGTCAGTGTAAGACAGGAAGACCTTCAACAAGATGGATTGACACAGTAACTGGGACAATAGACCTAGTGTTGGAGATAGTGAAGATGGCACCAGAGAGGCAGGGTTCCAGTCTGGTGTTCATAGGGTCACTATAAGTCATAGTCAACTCAACAGCATATTACAATGATCACTGGAATGGAAGAAGCAGTCAAGAAATCCAGAAACAATGAATGATGAGCACTTATGTGAGACTGGTGCCTCAATCAGCGTCTGGAAAAATTGAAAAGAAAAAGATAAAGAAATCAAAGAACATACTGCCTTGAGCAAACTACTACAAAGAACCTCTTTCTTAGATATTGGTTTGCTTACAAAGTTCTTATACATTGTGTTTCACACTATCCTTCATTCACATTGTATTCCATATAATCATCCCCATACTTTATGTTTTATAAAATGAATCATCATTGAACTATGCCCATCATTACCCTGTCTTTCCAGATCCCTGCTGGATCTTTCC
>NW_006399793.1:18021295-18022258 GCF_000299155.1 Elephantulus edwardii
ATCCTCATACGCAGTTTACTAGTTATCTTTCAATTCCTACGATAATGATCTTATGCAGTATTTGCCCTTACAAGACTGAGTTAGTTTACTCTGTGTAATGCTCTCCAGTCCCAAGTTACATAGTAATTTTGGAAAATGTTGCTCCTTAGTGCTGCATATTATTCCATAAGTGATTATGGTTAGACATTTGGGCTATTTCCATGTTCTTGTGATGGTGAATAATGATGCTATGAACATTGATGTACAAATCTCCATTTATGTCTCAGTTCTCATTTTGTTGTAGTGGAATAGCTGGGCCATATGGAATTTCTATGATCAGCTTTGCAAAAGACCTCTTTAAAGTGGTAAATATCAAAGATTTATAGACTAAGATTCTGATGTAAACCAAGTTACTTTCTTCATTCATATCATATGCATGTGAAAGTTGAACAATGAATAAGGAAGTCTGAAGAAAAATCTAATCGATACCTGCGAATTGTATTGTTGGCAAAAACATTGGGTATCGCATGGACTGCTCATAGAACAAACAAATGAAAGAAGTGTGGTCAGAATGCTCACCGACGGCAAGAATGGTAAGACTTCATCTCACATACTTTAGACATGTTATTATGTGGAGCCAATTTCTTGAAGAACAACATTATGCTTGGTGAAGTAGAGTATTGTAAAAGAGGACAACCCTCAACTACATGGATTAACACAATGTCTGCAACAATGAGCTCAAGAACAGAAGCAACTGTGATGCTAGCACAGGACCAGCTAGTGTCATGTTCTGTTGGAAACAGGGTCACTGTGAGGCAGAACAGACTCGGCAGCAACTAACAAGAACAACAATGATGATTGTCGTCTTCTGGTGTTCAGATCAGAATACATTTTGTTTGTTATAATAACATTTTGCTTCTGGCGTCTCCGATTACCTGGGAAGATGGGGGGGTCTGCGGGGGTCTGGCAGCTTTCGTGTGAGGC
>NW_006399793.1:18028178-18028680 GCF_000299155.1 Elephantulus edwardii
GAGACAGTGAGATTGGCACAGGACAGAGCGGAGTTTAGGGCTGTTGTACATAGGGTCGCTATGAGTCACAGGCGACTCGACGGCACATAACAACAGCAACAACAAGGCAGAATTAGGTTTTGAGGTTCCTAGTCAGTGTTAACCAACCACTGTGAGAAATTACAAAACCTGAGTGTTCGTTTATAGAAATCTGGAGTTTGGCCCATTGTGAAGACAAGATCTTTTATCTGTCTTAATGTTTCCCCTTTTATAAAAAAGGGGGGGAAATGACTAATGGTGAGGGAATTTAATTCTATTAAAGGGGGAAAATGACATGATATGTCATTGAAATACATGCTTGAGCATATCAGTTTGAAATCCTGAAACTGCCATATTTTTATGAGAGTGTTTTCAACTTTTAGTTTAACCTTAATTTTTTAATTGTTAATTTAATGAAAGGTTACAGAAAAGTTGAATTTTCATTCTCACTGTTGCACATTTTCCTCCCTGTCCCCACCCCCAG
>NW_006399793.1:18028780-18034616 GCF_000299155.1 Elephantulus edwardii
AACAACAACAACAACAATAACATTTTTAGAATACTTGCCATATTGTTCTTGTTGTTAGGTATCTTTGAGTTGGTGTCAACTCATAGTGATTCTATGTGCCATCAAACAAAACCTTGCCCCATATAGCACCATCCTCCCATTCTCTGCTTATGTTTGACAAGAACCCCAGTGTTGTTACTGTGTCAGTCCATCTCACTTAGGGTCTTCTTCTTTTTCTCCGACTCCCTATTTTCCAAGCATGATATCTTTCTGTAGGGTCAGACTCCTTCTAATACTGTGCCTAAAAAACGTGAGATCAAGTTTCACCATCCTTATTGCTAAGGAGCATTCTGGCTTCACTTCATCCAAATAGATTTGCTTATCCTTTTGTCAGTCCATGGTATATTCAATTCATCCACAAAAATGCAAAGGCATTAATTCTTCTTAGGTCTTCCTTATTAATTTCCCAAGTTTTAAATTATAGGAAACAATTGAAACTATCATGGTTTGTGTCAGATGCATCTTGGTGTTTAAAGTGTTTTTTGTTTCTTATTTGTTTCTGTTGGTTGTTTTTTGTTTTTTGTTTGTTTTTTTTCATTTATTTGCACAGACCACTATATCTGTTCACCCAAAGTTTCAGCAAGTTGTGTCATCTGCATAACACAAGTTGTTGATGAGTCTTCCTCCAATTCTGATGCCACATTCCTCCTCATAAAATCCAGCCTCCTGAATGATCTGTTCCACATATAGATCGAAAATGTGTGGAAACAAGACACATAGCTGACACACTCCATTCTTGATTTTAAACCATGCAGTGTTTCCTTGCTCTGTTCTGAAGACTGCTTCCTCATCCAAGTATAGGTTTCACATGAACACAATCAAGCGTTCTGGGATACCCATTCTTCTCAGTGTTACCCACAATTTTTTGTGATCTGTGCAGTCAAGTACCTTTGCATAGTCAATGAAACAGAGATAGGCTTTCCTCTGATATTCTCTACTTTTGGTCAAGATACCTCTGACATTAGTTATAATGTTCCTAGTGCCACGGCCTCTTCTAAACCCAGCTTGTATTTCTGGGAGTTCTTTGTTGATGTACTGATTCAGTCTTCAGCAGGATTTTGCTTGTGTGTGATATTAGTGATATTATTAACAAGCATAAATTACATAGATGGTTACATAGATAAATGAGAACTCTGGTGATGTAGACCATTGGGAGTTTCACTGCTAGCTTTTCTAGTGATCAGAATTCACCTACAGTTCCAATCTCCTCCCATATGATTATCCAATCGAGGATCAGCTATAAGTTGATTCTGAATTGACTGAAATTAGTGAATTTTAACATAGGCAGCTTGACAGAGACAAGAATGCTAACGAGGTGAGCAATAGTGTAAGAGAGCACATCAGATATAACTCACAGATATTCTAAGTTGTTATTTGGTGAGGTTGAGTTGAGTATGACTCACAACAACCCTATGAACAATAGATCTGAATCCTGTTCTATCCGATGCCATTCTCACAATCATTGATCAGACATTTATATATCACAGAATTAAGATAAGCATAGCTCACGTTCTTAATTTTTTAATATATAGTCCTCGATATAAGCACCTAGGATCTCCTCATTTTGAGTAAACATAGTTGTCATCTGCTTTATACAGGTTGTTGAATCCTCCTCTGATCCTGATGTCACTTTTTTCTTCATAAAGTCCAGCCTCTTGAATTATTTGTTCTATAACTGGTTAGATACTCTTAAATTAGGACATTAGCAATGTGTGTGTGTTTAGAACTACAGATATGGCATTTGACTGTGTGAATCACAACACAGTGGCTGGCTCTGAGCAAACTGGGAATCCCAGACATTTGCTTGTGCTTATGTGAAACCTATACTTGGACCAGGCGGCAGTCATCAGAACAGAGCAGGGAGACACTGCATGGTTCAAAATCAGGAAGGGTGCATGCCAGGGATGTGTCCTGTCTCCATACGTTTTCAATCTATATGCAATGCAGGCTGTGTGAGGAGGAATGTGGCATCAGGATTGGAGAAAGATTCATCAACAACCTGTGTTATGCAGTTGACACAACCCTGCTTGAAACTGAGGAGGACCCGAAGTGCTTGCTGCAGAAGGTCAAGAACTGCAGCCTTCAATTTGGATCAAAGCTCAACATCAAGAAAAAAAAGATTCTCACCACTGGGACAATTGGCAGCATTATGATAGATGGTGAAGAGGTTAAGATTGTTAGCAGCTTTAGTTTGCTTAACTCCACAATCAACACTTTTGGTACAAGCAGATGGGAAATTAAAAGATTGATTGCATTGGGAAAGTCAGCTGTCAGGGACATCTCCAGAGTACTAAAGAGTAACAATGTCAGTCTGGAGACTAAGGTGTGCTTGATTCAGGCCATACTCTTCACAATTCTTGCTATGTTTGAGAGAGCTGAATGATGACTAGGGATGATAGAAAGAAAATGGATTCCTCTGAGCTGTGGTGCTGGAGAAGAGTGTTGAATATACCATGGACTGCCAGGAGAACAAACAGGTTCGTCCTGGAGATAGTGAAGCCAGGCTGCTTCCTGGAGGCAAGGATTCTGTAGCTTCATCTGACAAGCTTTGTGCATGTCATGTTGCAAGAAGGACCAGTCTTTGGTGAGGGATATCATGCTTGAAAGGTTGTAGGGGAGAAGAAAGACAGGAAGACCATCGATGAGATGGATTTATACAGTGTCAGAGCCAGAGAAGTTTTCACAAGCTAGAACAGGTTTCAGAGCTGTTGTACAGACTGTGGCTATGAGTCGCCAGCAATGGCACATAACAACAACAACAAGTAAGATAAAATATCCAAGCAATTAGCTTTTAAAAAAATTATTTTTATTTATTTACAAAGTTTGAATACATAGTTTTTCACAAAAAATCCTTCCCTTTTTTCACTCCACCAACCCATCAAATTGTGCAACCTCATGAAACAATTAGCATTAAACTACATATTGTACATATGCTCACTCTCATTGACTTTACATTTGCTCTAACTCACAGCTGACCCTCCAGTAGCTTTCCAAATCTGTAAATAGTACAAGATGAAGCTACCTATCTTCCTCCTGTGCAACAGCTGGTGGATGCAAATTGCCAACAAGTGTGGCTTTGGAGTTATCAATGCCTCTCTCTGCTCTCTGCAGACTCTGCCACCAGAACGTTCTAAATTTCCACAACAATTAGCAAGTAGCAGAGACATTATGTTACAGCTTATTTGGATAGGAAGGAGAGGGATATGCAAAGGAAATATACACAAAATAGTTTATAACAAAACCACTAATTGTGTTGAATTTGGGAAACTTTAAGTAGGCCAAGATAAAAGAGACCAAACATGTATGTGTCACACAGTTAGGATAAGCATAGCTCAAGTTCACAATTTTTTTATATTGCAGTATTAAGCTATACCTTATTATCTGATTACTGTTTAATACAGCTTTCCTTTCTCATTAACTCAAGTAGATTATTTGTTCAATTTGACCTAAATATGTCTTTTGAATGAATCCCCATATTTATAAATAGAATTAATTCCTCCAAGTGTCCAGGTCATAGAATTTCTTTGAGAAATGAATATATAAATAATAATAATAATAATTCAGATATTTAGGTAAGGCTATGAAATATTCTTCTGAGAAAGAAATCTCCTCTGTCAATAAGGAGAAAAATCTTTTTCATTAGGCAGGGTCCACTTGATTTGAACTGCTTATGCATAATAAAGCCAAAGTTTCTCCTCTAATTGCTTGTGCAAACTGGAATAGCTCGGCTGACACAGAAAACATTCTGTGTTTTAATGCTCAAGGTCTGGCTAATCAAGGTATCATTGCTCATTTGTACCAGGGGCAGCAAGCAGGCTGGAGGAAATTCTCACAGTTGTCTTTGTTCCTTGGTGTTAACAGATTTAAAACTTCACCTTTACCGAAAATTGTACCTCTGTAACAACAGTGACGAAACACAGCTGTGTGCCTTGGCCCTCTTACCATACCAAGTGGATTTTGTTAAGGCGTCTATCTTGAGGGTAAAGGAACTCACTCGTTTAATGACACATTGGTTCGATACATCGTTTGCCAGCCCCACCAAGGAAAATAAGTATGTAACCTGCACATGGGCACCAGCTGAGCCTTTCTCTTTTCATGTCCCTTGTCTTTATACTTTCAGACCCGCCCCCCCCCTTTTTTTTGGAGGTGAAGGTGGGTGTGGGGAGAAAATGAGGGTGCAAGGACTGTTGTAGAACATCTGTATCACATTATTTCAAAACTGTGCATAATGATTTTTGTTGGAAGCAAAAAATAGTAACGAAAACATTCAGTGGCGTGATAATCAAATGAATAGACAAGGAAGGAGAGCACAGAAAAGGGAACAGCTACATTTCTAGTACTATTTGAATGGGCCATTTAATGTTGGAATTTCAGGATTTTGTCCTGCTGAACCCAGTTCTTATAGAGGTAGTGGTAACAAAATTTGGTATGTGTTCATTTTAGTATCTTTGCTCACAACAAGATCTAACATACTACACAAGGGTGTGAATGACACAGTGACTGATTTGAGTCTTTTAAGGTAAATTTTTTATAAACTGATAACTAGAATGCATTTGAATTCTACATTAGGCAGAAAGTCAAAGATGGGGATTTAACAGCATACCAAAAAAAGTGTTCTACAAGGGATGTTGATGTTAGTGAACCAGTTTATAAAAGTTATTCCTACATAATTGCTTCCTATCTCCAAGCATCTCTTAACATTCCCTAGATTTTTCTCATTTGAAGGCAAAAAAGATTTATTATGGCAAACAGAAAAATAAACAGAGAAATATAGCTTCCTGACAATGTTGATCCTTGGCCAGATGAGAAGCCTGGTTTGGAAATCTAATACTTTCTTTTATGTGGTGGAGAGCTGTGGTAGCTCCAGTAAGAAACTTATGAGTTAGAGTACCATAACAGCTAAGTCTAACATTTGAAAAGGTGGCATTGTTGGGAAATTGGACCACATATCTTAGAATATTCTAAATTGGTTTTCTATTTTTGGAGAGTAATCTGGTAGTATGAACTAAAGTTTTCATTTATTAAGGACTAGAAAATATTCAAAACATTTGTCAAGTTAATTCCATATAGCACAGTTTATCCTTTTTTGCTTAAAAGCTTCTGTCATTAATATTAGAAGTATGTTGTTTCTTAAAAAGACCCCCTGCAAAGAGGCGGTAAATCTTTAAGGGTGAGAACTGTACATTTTTCTACCATGGAGCTGCTGGTCTATTTAAACCACAGACCTTTTGATTAGTATGCCACCTTCCATCCATGTTATAAAAGGGAATACCTAAAATACTTAAAAAGAAGGTTCAGAAAAGTACCTAGATGAACTCCTCTTGGAAAATTAATCAGATGAAAAATAGAAATTGTATAAAGATTTTCAGAATATTGCTAAGGAAATGAAAGGTTTGGAATAAAATTCCTCTTCAACACAAATAAATTTCTCATACAGACATATATTATGAAACACTGCTCAAGTTAAGTTGGGATTTACATACTGTTAACTCATGAGAGATTTACATAAAATAATGTTAACAGACAAAAATAGGACACCAAATAATAGGACACAAGTCAGAGCTATGTAAATACTGCTGGAAATGTGTCATAAAATATCTAATGTTAATTAGGTCTTTTCCTCCCCCTAAATTTACTCCGATAAAAGAAGAATCTTCTGTCTGAATAATTTTCAACTCTGACTTCCTCTTGGCATTTGGTAGCATCACATGAGTGAAGTGGAGCAGGATTTTAGATGGCTAAGGCAGAAGGAGCTGGAGAGAGAATGATCGAATTTTGCACAATGACTTATTCATAG
>NW_006399793.1:18037676-18046265 GCF_000299155.1 Elephantulus edwardii
CATACAAATGGATGTGCATGTTATATGTTGCTTAGAAATTATTTTTCATTTACTCTGTATCATATCTTTTTTATATTTGTACCTAGAAATTTACTAGATTGCTTTTAATGATTGCATTGCATCAATTAGTGCTGTTCAAGAGAAATCCAATGTGAAGTTCAGTTGTGAACTACATGCCTTATTTTATATATTTTGGTGGCCTCATTAAAAAGGTACAAAGAGGCAGGCAAAATTAATAATAACAAATTATGTCTATTGCTAACATAAAACATTACTTAAACATGTACTAAATATATAAATTATTAATATAGTTTCCTTTTTTCATATTAAGTCTTCAAAATTTAGTGTCTATAAAGAATATACAAAAAAATAAAAAAATATATAAAAAAGAATATACCAATTTAGACTAGCTACATTTTAACTAGTCAATGGCTTCTTATAGCTAACCCACTGCCATTGATTCTGACTCCTAACTACTCTCCACTGAGATTCCAAGGCTGTCAATAATAATGAGAGACTGCCTTTATTTCTCCCATTGAGTGGCTAGTGGATTTGAACCACTGATCTTTTAATTAACAGTAACACTTTATGAACTACACCAGCAAATCTCCTCGTGTGGCTTGTGGTTACTATAGCACACTAGAAATACAACATGAACCAGTTCCTTTAGTGATAAACACTGATATTGTCTCCAGTGTCTACTGTTAATAACAATGTTGTTGTTGTTGTTGTTGTTAGATGCTATCAAGTCAAGTATGCCTCAATACTCACCCTAGGAACAAAAGATCTGAAACCAGTCCTGTCCTGCACCATCCTCACACTTCCTGACACACACAAGAGCCCATTGCAGCAGTCACCTTGTCAATCCATCTGGTTGAGGGTCTTCCTCTCCTTTGCCGACCCTCCACTTTTCCCAACATCATGTCCCTCTCCAAGGAACAGCATTTCCTAGCAATATGTCCAAAGTATGTGAGGGGAAGCCTCATAATTCTTGCCTCCAAAGACCACTCTGGCTATACCCTCTCCAAAACATACGTATTCATTCTCTTGGCCATCCATGGAATGTTCAGTGCTCTTCTCCAACACCACAGGTCAAAGGCATCAATTATTTTTCTGTAATCCTTATTCATATTCCAGGTCTCAGATGCACAGCTAATAATTTTGAAAACCCTATGAACACTTAACAAAAAGGATATCAAGAACAATAATGGAAGACAATTTTTTGCACATATCTGAGTATTTATAGAAATTATCCTACAAGACAAAGTCCTAGAATTAAAAAAAAGTATATTGAGTCAAAGGAACAAGACACAACAAATTTTAATTCAGTTGACTCCAAAATAGACAGTACCAATATACATGCTCACCAATAGAGAGTGAGTGTGTCCATTACCTCACAAACTTCCTAAACTGTGTATTTTATTTTTTTAATTTCTGTATTTGTTATTTTCTGTCAATCTGACCAGTGGTAAGTATTATAGTGATACTGAAAATTGAAAATTCTTCTGCAGAGGGCTTATTGAGCTTGAGTTTTTCTCATAAATTAAATAAACCTGGCTTCATTTTTCAGGAAGACTATGCAATCGGTGCTAATCCTTCCTTTTCTGGGTTTAGATTTCGGAAGCTTCCCTCCTCTTACACTGTGGAGCTCCTCACAATTTACATCTGGGAACTGGCAGGGAAGCCCCTGTTCTTCAGCCTCGTGCAGGGAATGAGAGCAGTTCTCAAACTTCTGATCCACTATCCAGAAATCCATGTCATTTGGCACAGACACTACCATCCCAAGTTCCCCATTTTTGTAAAGGTTAACCAGAAACACACAAGGTAGGTGTTTGTCTCCTGCACTCTTAGTATAATAGAAGCATTTTTGCTATTAAAAAAAATCCTATTATCCCTAATGGGATTAAATATAGGTGAGAAGGATTCAATGACCACAAAGTCAGTACTCCTTCATTTATAGTGCCATGGTGAACATAGAGTAACGAGTTAAAAAATGAGTAGAACATAAATAGCAACATGAGAAAGAAGATGAAGATAGACTCCAAAGAAGAAATGCCTCCTTCGGTTAAAAGTAAACGTGAGACAGAGACAGAGTTATAAGAGCAGAACAAATGTTTCTGTGTGTCGTTGTTTGTGGTAGTGCTATTGAGTTGATTACTATTGAGTTGATAGTGATCCTGCACTATCCTTATTATCTCTGCCATGCCGGAGCCCATTGTTAGAGTTAATGCATCAATCATCTTATTAAGGGTCTTCCTCTCTTTACTAAGCCTTTAGTTTTCCCAGCATGATGTCTTTTTCCAAAGACTATTTGCTCCTGAAAATATGCCCAAAGTAAATGAGATGAAGTTTCATGATTCTTGCCTGTAAGGAACACCTTAGTTGCAAAGACAGAATTATTTGTTCTTTTAGCAGTCCAGACTTACTCTGTTTTAATAAGTATGATTAGTCTTCCATGGGCTTGCTCCTATCTTTCCTACACTTCTCCTTTTAATCTAGTTTCTTCTTATTTTTTAAAATTTTTATTCACCTGGTATTTCTTATGATCATTTTCATACATCGTGCCTTATAAAATTGATCACCATTGATCTATGCCCACTCTTACCCTATCTCCTCAGATCTCCACTCGATCTTTCCTAATTCCTTCAGTCCCTCCATCCACCAAACTCTGTGACCCTGTAATTTCCTATCCCCTCCCCACTTTCAGCTCCTCTGCCCTCTCCCTTCCTTTTTTGGATATCCATACACATCTTACCAGTTATCCTTCAGTTTTTACAATAGTGATCTTGTGCAGTATTTGTCCTTATGCGCCTGAATTAGTTCACTGAGCATAGTAATCTCTAGCCTTTCCCATGTTATATAGATTTTTAAAAATCGTTGCTCCTGAATGCTGCGTAGTACATATTCTATCGTGTGAATATACCACAGCTAAAGTCTGACATTCTCCTTCCTTCTAACTATATATTAAGTTAAAAATGGATTTAAAATAAAAATGGGTTTTGTTTGCTTGTTTTTTGGTTTTTTTTAAGGCCATTCATTTTAGACCCTGTGAATCCTACGGTCAACGTGTGTGACACCTGCAACGCATGGGATGAAGTTGCCCATGTGGCCAGACGCAGTCTGCTGAAGCCTCTTTTCAGTGAAGTCAAACCTGAACCACCTTGGCTCTTCACCAATGACTGGTGAACTGGTCAAGGAAGTGCCCTCTGTGGATTTCTCTGAAGAAAAATTAAATCATGAATAATATGTTACTAAGAAGAATACCCTAGATGAAAGATAATGTGAAGGAAACTTCTCTTAATTAAATTCTATACCTTACTAAGCTTAATTTTTAACACAATTTATGAGAGTTGTTTAAAAAAAGGGTCTCTTTCAGTCTTAAAAAAAATCACTGCCATAAAGTAGATTCCAACCCATGAAAATCCCGGAGTTTCAGTATAGAACTTCTATATAAGGACCAGGTGGTGTATTTTGAGTAATGTATTGGGTTGCTAATCAATAGGTCAACAGTTTGAATCCACCAGGTGCTCCTTGGGAGAAAATGGAAAGTCTTCTCCTGTGAAGACTTATATATAGCCTGGAGTGTTGCTGTGAGTCAGAACCAACAGGACTACAATGGGCCATCTTTACACATTGGGTCACCAGGTCTTTCTGGTACTGCTGGATGAGTTTGAACCATCTAGCTGATGATCTTCCTCTCTCCCACTTCCCTTCTGTCTTTCCCAGCACAATGTCATTTCCCAAGGACTGGTCCTTCCTGACAACATGCTCAAAGTATGTATGCTACTAGGGACATGTTTTAGCCTTCAGAAGAGTTCAAGTCCATTCTCAAGTTTCTTTGGTTTATTTGCTTTAATAACTCTGTGATCAAAAACTATTTTAAGAAAATTGAAGGTTGCCTAGTGATTAGAATCTGCTCTGCAATCCTGAAGGCATGTAGTTCAAATCCACCAGCTGCTCTGCGGGAGAGGATGGGCAATCCTACTATGCAATTTTTGCCTCTGAAAACCCACTAACTAGATGGTCAGCTGTGGGTAAATTCTGACTCAATGGTACACAAAAACAACAAATAAAGAAATAAGCAAACAAAAACATCAGGGTTTCGGTTTCACACTCAGCCAGAATCTGGGTTTCACCTTCTGTGCTCCAAATTCAGCATCCAGTACCCACACCTTCACACATGATAGGATCTGAGACCACCGTCTAATAGTCCTGATCCAGCATTCCACCAGCTTAAATAATAATCAGGCTTCTGAGGCAGGACATTCAGTCCCAGTCCTGCTTTCAGGCCCTTGGGCCACAGGCCCATGGGCCAAATAAACAACACCAGCATAGGAAATCTAGAGGAGACCTAGCCCTCACCTTGGAATTTATTATATTGTGACAGGAGTGTGGTGCAAAAGGAAGAGCAGAGACACTCAGTTACAAAATGACAGAAGCTCAGGGGCAAGGACTTTTCCTCAGTACTGCCTCAGGCTTGCCTTGAAGCTGGTGTTTAGAATTTGGACTTGCGTCCTCCTAAATGTGAGACAGGCATCAGTGTGAGAGACGAGCAGCAGTATGAGGTGCAAGATATCACAGAAGAGACTTGTGGCCTAAGCCATCTTATCAAGAGAGACGCGGGGAGGGAGGTACTGGATGGGGTAGGAGTCCGTGCAAGGGATGCTGTTAATGTAGCAGGGAAAAGAAAAGACAAGACACATATGCTGGGGTCCGGGGGCACTGAATGTATTGATTATTTCTGTAAGGGAAGGGCCTTTAAGTAAAATGCCTGTCTGACAGATACTGTTCTAAAACCAACCACCCAAATTAAGACACTGTTGGAAGAAGGATTGGCCATCCATTCCCAAAATATAGCAGACCTTTGAAAACCTATGCACAATAAAGCACCCTTAGAGTAGACTAACAGATACAGCAACTGAGACAGCCCTTAAATTTGGAAACACAAAGAAGGAGGAACAGTTGTAACAGAAACTAGTGATTGGAATATGGGATGTGAGAAGCATGAATGTAGGAAAACTGGACATCGTTAAGAAAGAAACGGAACACAGAAATATACATATTAGGTATTGGCAAAATGAGATAGATTGGCATGGGGCCTTTTGAATCAGAAGATCATATGATCTACTAACTAAAATGGAGATGAAAAAGTGAGAAACAGGGTCACATTCATAATTAAAAACACCATTTCTAGATCCAGGTTGAAATATAATATTGTGAGCAACAGGATAATATCCATATGAATAAAAGGAAGACCTGTTAATACCACTATCATTCAAACTTATGCATGAACAGCCAGAGCCAAAGAAGAGAAAAGAAATTATTTCTACCAACTTTCGCAGTTAGAAATTTATTGAGCACGCAATCAAGATGCACTAGTAATAACAGGTGATTGGAATGTGAAAGTTGGGAACCAAGAAGAAAGGTTATGGGCTTGGTGACAGAAATGAGGTTGGAGATAGAATGATAGAATTGTGCACAATCAATGAATTATTTGTTACAAATACCTTCTATAAGAAACATAAACATAGGTTATACACATATATTTCACCTGATGGTTTGCACAGGAATCAGATTGATTACATCTGTGGAAGGAATCGTTAGAAAAGTTCAATATCAGCAGTAAAAACTAGGTTAGGTGCAGATTGTGGAACTGACCATCAACTGCTCTTATGCAAGTTCAAATTAAAGCTAAAGAAGGTCAAATCATATCCATGTTATTGTTGATTGCCTTCTAGTCGAGCACCACTCCTAGTGACCCTATGAACAAAAGGCCTGAAGCCCCTATAGAAATATCGACATTTATCAAAGTTCATAGAGTTTCTGGAGGCATGTTGTTTAGGAAGTGGATGCTACTCTTGCTTCCAAACCTGTTATTGTTGTTGTGTGCCATTGAGTCGTTTGCAATTGAAATGTTGTTATGTGCCATCATGTCACCTGCAACTCATAGCAACCCTATGTACAACAGTCCTAAACCATGCTCTATCCTGTGCCAACCTCACTGTCTCTAACACAGCTACCCTAGTCATTGAATCAATCCATCTTATAGAGGAAATTCTTCTCCTGCGCTGTCCCTCTGCCATCCCAAGCATGACGTCCCTTTCCAAGGACTGGTCCCTCCTTGCAACATTTCCAAAGTATGTGAGAGGAAGCCTTAGAATCCTTGCCTCTAAGGAGCAGCCTAGTTTAACCCACTCCAGGATGAACCTGTTAATTTCCTTGGCAATCTATTGTAGATTCAATACCAAATCTGCAAAACCACAGCTCAAAGACATCAATTCTTATTTTATCATGACTCAAAATTTTATCTTGAGTCTTTCCCACCTGAATTTAAAAACCAACTCAGGAGTAGGTTTAAGGCCTTGAACCCTAATGGATGAAGATCAGATGAGCTGTGGGAAGGTATCAAGAATATCATCCAGGAAGAATGCAAATAAGGAGAAATAAGAAAAGACCAAAATGGATGTCAGAAGAGACTGAATATTGCACTACAGCACCAAGAAGCCAAAGCAATTGGAAGAAATAAAAAAGTAAAGGGGTTGAAGAGAAGATTTCAAAGGACAACTTGGGAAGACAAAGCAAAGTATTATAATGGAATGTGCAAGGAACTGGAGTTGGAAAATCAAAAGGGCCTTCTTCACTTGACATTTCTTAAGCTGAAGGAACTAAAGAACAAATTCAAGCCACAAGTGACAATACTTAAGTATGCTATGAGAAGAATATTGAATGATCTAGAAAGGATTAAAAGAAGATGGAAATAATATACAGAGTCACTGTAGCAGAAAGAATTGGCTGACAGGAGAATTTCAAGAAACAACATATGATCAAGAGGCCATGGTGATGAAGGAAGAAGTTCAGGCTGTTGTGAAGGACTTTGCAGAAAAATAAAGCCCCAGGAATTCATGGAATACCAATTAATATATTTCAACAAACAGATGCTTCCCTGGATGTGCTCACCAAGTTATGTCAAGAAATCTTGAGGCTGGCTGACTAGAAGAGATCCATATTGATTCCCATTCCAAAAAAAAGTGACCCGACAGAGTGTGGAAATTATTGAACAATATCATTAATATCACATGCAAGCAAAATCTTGCTGAAGATTATCTAGAAATTACTAAAACAGTACATTGAGAAAGAACTACCAGAAATACATGCTGGGTTTAGAAGGGGTCATGGCACTACAGACATTATTGCCAATGTCAGATGGAGCTTGACAGAAAGCAAAGAGTAACAGAGGAATGTCTATCTGTGTTTCATTGATTATGCAAAGGCATGGGTGTATCACAATAACTTGTGGATAACTTTGAGGAGAACGGGAATCCCAGACTCTTGATTATGCTTATATGAAACCTATACTAGGACTAGGAAGCACTTCTCAGAACAGAGCAAGGAAATACTGCATAATTCAAAACTGGGAAAGGAGTGCATCAGGGATGCATCCTGTCTCCATACCTTTTCAATCTTTATGCAGAACAAATTATTTTGGAGACTGGGCTTTATGAGGAGGAATGAGACATCAGGATTGAAGGAAGACTCATCAAAAACCTACATTATGCAGATAGCACAACCTTGCATCACTGGGCTCATTGGCAGCACCATGATAGATGGAGAAGAGATTGAGGTTGTTAACAGCTTCAGTTTGTTCGGCTCCACAATCAACACTCAACACTCCTCAGACCAGAAGTTAGGAAATCAAAAGACAAACTGCACTGGAGAAATCTGCTGTCTGGGACCTCTCCAGAGTACTGAAAAGTAACAATATCAGTCTAGAGACTAAGGTGCACCTAATCCAGGCCGTGGTCTTCACAAGTACATGCTATGAATCAAAGAGCTGGAAAATGACTAAGAATAACAGAAGAAGAATCTATGCCTTCAAGACTGTGGTGCTGGAGAAGAATCTTGAGCATACAATGGACTGCCAAGAAAACAAATGGGTCTGTCTTGGAGAGGGTAGAATCAACTTTCTTCTTGAAGGCTAGGATTTTGAAGCTCTATCTCACATACTTTGAGCACGTGGCCAGGAGGTTCCAGTCCTAGAGAATAATATAATGCTTGGAAAGGTGGAGGGAGGGCACTGTGAGGAAAACTCTGGATAAGTTGGATTGATATAGTAAATGGGGCATTGGGGGTAGGTGTGTTGGAGTCAGTGAGACTGGCTCAGGACAGGGAAGGCTTCAGAGCTATTGTACATAGGATTGCTATGAGTTGCAGGCAACTCAATGGCACATAACAACAACAAATAGTCCCTAGATCACATGAGATAAATTAATGTGAGAGTTAAATATGGAGAAAATTATGGGGGTTTTCAAGGACTTCATCTTACTTAATCCATAATTAATGCTAATAGAAGCAGTAGTCAAGTACCATATTGCATTGAGTAAATCTTCTATAAAAGAACCTTTATAGTGTTAATTTTTTTTAAAAAGTCACTCTGAAGACTAAATTGTACTTGACCCAAGATATAATTATTTTTAATTGTCTAATATCCTGAGGACAGCAGAATAACAAATAATTAAGGCCAAAGACTAATTGATGTATTAGAATTATTATCTTGCTAAAGAATACTTACTTAAGAAAGGGACTTCATCT
>NW_006399793.1:18049342-18070395 GCF_000299155.1 Elephantulus edwardii
TTCAGGAAGAGTGTAAACGGTCATTACAAAGACAGAAGAGGAAGAAAAGACCAAAATGGATGTCAGAAGAAACTCAGAAGCAATTGTATAGGTGGTTCAAATCTACAAGCTGCTTTGCAAGAGAAAGATGGGCAATCTCCTCCTGTGCGATTTACTCTCTCGAAGGTCAGCTTTGAGTCGGTTCCTACTCAACAGTGTAAAGAACAAGAAGTGTTCATTCATTCTACTTCCGACTTGACTTTTCAATTCTTCTAGTCATCTGGAATTTCACTAGGACATTGGTATTTTCCAAATCTCTACATGAAAATCTGAACTCTTGCACCAACTATTACAAACTTAGCTCCATATATCATCTAAAAAATCACTCTGTGGGTACATAGAAATATCTAGGGGATATACAATAGATTGCCTCCGAATAAATTATTAGTTTCTCCAAATTGTTTTATGGCCCCCTAAATCATGAGTCACGGATCAGAGTGGAGCCATACGCAAGGTTTGTAAGTCGCTCAATAACAAGGAGAAATAAATAATCCAGGCTATTGAACTGTCTGGTTTTCCCACAACTGTTTTCAATTGTTGGGATCAACTGTTTTCTTTTCTATTAGGGAGCATTAACAGCCACTGATAATGAAAGCCAGGGCCCACTAAAATAGTCCAGAGGAAATTTTCTGACTCACTCGCATAGCAACGATTCATCAGCACTGAGGATGTATGAAGTGTGACTGCAGAGTGGTGTGAGTGATTAGGTTTTCCTCACAACAGGACTCTTACACACATGAGAGTGCTTCCCTTCAGGCCAGGACTCAGGAAACCTGTGTGCTTTCTCCAGGGATGATTGGTCTGGAAGCACTTTTGGCTTTTCCCTCTGGGAAGAATGTTCTTTTGAACATCCTTAATGGTGACATTGCTTGTTCGAGGGTGGGTTTGATTTTGGAAATGCATTCATAGAAGACATCTGTTGTTGCTTTTTGCTTCTCCACAATCCTTTCTGCCAACTTCTAGTTGTCTTGTCTTCTATTCATTCTATCTCTGAAGGCCCTGAAGAATGAAGTTTCCAAAAATGTTCTGGGAAATTGTTATACCTGATTTCCCTGGGGTACCTATTCCTGTGCAGCTCTATGGTTCAATGGTTTAGGTGGGCTGACTTGAAGAGGGGCAGGAGGTTGACTCAGACCTGAACATAGTGATTGACTCCAGTTAACACATGACTAAGACATTAGGGCACCATGTTCTGGAACTTGGGTTTAAAATTATGGGATGAAAATGTCTCATTCTGAAAAAGTATATATGTGTGCTGTTATGTACCACTGAGTCAGAACTGACTCACAGCTGACCTTCCACCAGGTTTTCAGAGGCTATACATTATTTGGGAGGACATTACTCATCTGTTCCTCCCCACAGAACTACTGGTAAGTTTGAACCACCTGCCTATAAGTTGGCAGTCCAACTCCTTTACCACTAAGCTACCAGAATGCATGCTCTCTCTCGTCCTCCCTTCTCCTTTTGCCCTCTCTCTAGGTCTCTCTTTAGATATCTTTATTGTACTAGGGGAGTGATTTTCATGTTCCTGGTTTGGCCGGCTCCTCCCAGCTCTTGGGAAGCTCTCTTTGCCAGAAGGCAGGAGCATGGTGGTGGGAGTGCAGGAATTGTGGCAAGCTTTTGGAGTTGACTGCTTTTCCAGGAATGTGTTTGACGTGCAGGTTTGCTCTGTCCCTGGAGTGAGGCTAGCCAGCCTGGGTCTAGGGTTTGAACCAGGAGGCGGCCTTCAGGTTCAAATTGTCTTCCTGTCAAACATTCTTCTAGGTGGTATAGCACTGGTCTGTGTGTTGCTGTACAGAGGTAACTCGTGGTTGCTGTGATGCTGAAGCCTGTGACAGTGATGTGCCAATCGTGGTAATGGGCACCCATGGTGGACAGTGTTGGCTGGAGCTTCCCGACTAAATCAAGCCTGGAAGCAGGGGTGGCATCCACTTCCAAAATGGCTTGCCTCTGGAAACTCTATGTACGAACAGCGCTCAGGCTGTTCGTTCATAGGGTCGCTATGAGTCGTCTACGACTCGACGGCATGAAACAACAACAACAACATATATGTGTGTGTGTGTGTGTGTGTTGATATATATGTTTATATATGTATGCATGTTTATCTGTGTGTGTGTATATATATACACATACACACACATATATATACACATATATGTATATATATGTATATGTGTGTGTATAAATATATATACACACACACACACACACATATATATATATATATATTCCTCTAAGTGGTACAGAACTGGTCTGTCAGTTTGCTGTACTGAAGTACCCTGGGCTTGCTGTGATGCTGAGCCCTGTGCCACTGGTGTGCCAAATGCCATAATAGTTATCCATGATGGACAATTTGGAAGCAGGAATGCATCAACTTCCTAAACAACATGTCTCTGGAAACTCTATGAACTTTGATAAATGAACATCGTTATAGAAAGACTTCAGGACTTTTGTTCATAGGGTCGCTAAGAGTCATGCTCGACTCAATCGCAATCAACAATAATAACAATATGGTGGACAGTGTTTGGTGGAGCTCCCAGATTAAGACAGATTTGGAAGCAGGAGTGATATCCACTTCCTAAACAACATGCCTCTGGAAACTCTATAAACTTAGACAAACAATGATAGCTATAGAACAGGATTCAGGTCTTTTGTTCATAGGGTCACTATGAGTCGAGCTAGACTCAATGGCAATCAACAACAGTAACAACTATATGTATAATGTTTATAGATGAAATACTGATTCATGCTCTTATATCCTGATGAACTTGGGGCTTTTTTTGTGTTTAGCAGGTTTGAGTTAAGTTTCTGTTTTGTAAGCAAGTGAGTTCTGGTTACTCTAGTAGTGCAGAGAACCAGGTCTGGTGAAATGAATAAACTCACTGATTAGTGAATAAGGTGCCAAGGCATTCATGACAAATTTCTATTTGAGAGACATTCTTCGAGAACCTTTTAAGTATTAAGCTTAGTCTTTGAAATGCTGCAGTGAACTGTGAAGTTCAGGATGTACTTTTCTGTCTGCAAAAGAGGTTACTTCTCTTCCTTTCCTCACACAGACTCAGACCATTCCCAAGATAGAAGTTAGTGACAGGAATGACTTTGTCAGAGATGACCCTCTTGAACATTGTCAGAGCATGACAAATCTTGAAGAAAGTGATAAGAAAGCAATACCATTTACAATGCTGTTGTATGCTTGTGACTCATAACAACCCTATGTACAAAAACCATGAAATCTACTCCAACCATATTGTCTCTGACACACCTACCCTCATTACCCCAGTCACTGAATCACTCCATCTCATCAAGAGCCTTCCTCTCTTAGGCTGTTCCTGCCTTCCAAGTATGATGTTCCTTTCCAAAATGTCCAAGGTTTGTCAGATGAAGCCTCAGAATCCTGGCCTCTAAGAAGCAGCCTGTTTTCACCCTCTCCAGGATGAACCTGTTTGTTCTCCTGTCAATCCATGGCATATTCAATACTCTTCTCCAGCACCACAGCTCAAAAGCATTCATTCTCTTTCTATCATCCCTAGTCATGGTCCAGTTTTCTGAAGCTTAGCAAATAATTGAGAAGACTATTGCCTGGATCTGGCACATTTCAGTCTCCAGACTGATGCCATTGCTCTTCTGTAGCCAATCACAAATTGAGATACTAAGGAACAAACCTAACTAGAGACAAAAAAGGCCTTTGCAAGGAAAACTACAGAATATTTCTGCGAGAAAACAATAAAATACCTTAAAAAATGGAAAGATGTTCCCTGTTCATGGATAGGAATATTCAATATAGTAAAAATAGCAATCTTACCAAAAGCAATCTACATATTTAACACAATGCCAATTGTTGTTGTTATGTGCCACCAGTCACCTTTAACCCAAAACGACTCTATGTACAGCAGCTCTGAACCCTGCTCTGTCCTGAGCCAGTCTCACTAATTCCTACACACCAACCCCCATTGCCTCAGTCACTGTATCAATCTGTTTCATCTGGGGTCTTCCTCTCCTGCACTGTCCTTCCACCCTTCTGAGCATGCTGTTCATCTCCAGGGACTGGTCTTTCCTGGCCATGTGCCCAGAGTATGTGAGACCGAGCTTCAAAATCCTAGCCTGCAAGGAGAAACTTGGTTTCACCCTCTCCAAGACAGACCTACTTTTTTTCTTGGCAGTTCATGGTGTGTTTGAGACTCTTCTTCAGCACTATAGTTCGAAGGCATCAATCCTTCTCCTGCATCCTTAGTCATTGTCCAGCTCTCTAATGCATAGCAAGTAATTTTGAAGACCATGGGCTGGATTAGGCACACCTTAGTCTCTAAGATTGACATTGTTGTTTTTCAGCACTCTGGAGAGGTCCCTGACAGTAGATTTTCCCAGTGAAATGTGTCTTTTGTTTTCTTGACTGCTGGTCTTAAGAGTGTTGATTGTGGAGCTGAGCATGCTGTAGTTGTTAACAACCTCGATCTCTTCTCCACCCATTTTGGTGCTTTCAGTTGTCTTCTTGATGTTACATTTCAATCCGTATTAAAGACTACAGTCTTTGACTTTCTGCAGCAAACACTTCATGTCTTCTTGTTTCAAATTCATGTTTCAAAAAGATAGAAAAGGCAATTTGCAAGTTTATTTGGAGAAGAAAGAGACTTCAAATAAGCAAAGCACTTCTGAAAAACAAGAATTAAGTGGGAAACAGTACTCCCTGATCTCAAAAACTACTACACAGCTATAATAATCAAAACACCATGGTACTGGTACATTGACAGAAACATAGACCTCAGAAATTAATCCAACTATACATGGTCAAGAAGGAAACAAAAATCTATCAAATGGGGAAATGACAAACTCTTCAACAAATGGTGCTGGCAAAACTGGACTGCTACCTGCAGAAAGCGGAAACAAGATCCTCATCTCACACCATACACAAAAATCAACGCAAGGTGGATCAGAGACCTAGGGGTAAAGCCCAAAATCATAAAGAGCATAAGAGACAAAGTTGGGTCAAGCTTAGAAGGCCTAGCTCATGATATAAAAAGGCTGACAAATATAGCTAGAAATATATGAAAATATACGACCAGGAGAGGATAAAATTGATGAATGGGACCTTGTAATGATTAAATACCTACACGCATCAAAAACATTTTCCAATAGAGTGAAAAGGACACCTACTGACTGGGAAAAAAACATTTGGCAATACCATTTCAGACAAGAGTGTCATATCAAAAGTTTACAGAATCCTACAGGACCTCCACAGGACACAATTACAAAATGGTTAAAAGACATGGAAAGACTTTTCACAGAGGAAGACTTTAGGATGACGAACATACAGATAAAGAAATGCTCAGAATCACTGACAATAAGAGCATTGCAAATAAAAACCACAATGAGATACCATCTCATCCCACTAGCAATGGCGAAGTTTAACAGGACAGCAAGTAATAAATTTAGGAGAGATAGGAACTCTTATACATCGTTGGTGGGACTGTAAAATGATACAACCACTCTGGAAGACAGTGTGGTGTTTCCTCAAAAAGCTGAACATAGAAATTCTATATGACCCAGCTATTGCACTGCCTGGAATATACCTCAAGGAAATGAGAACTGAAACACAAATGGAGATTTGTACACCAATGTTCATAGCATTGTTATTCACTATTACAAGAACATGGAAACATCCCAAATGTCCAACCTCAATGGAATGGATTGAGAAATTGTGGTATATTACATGATTGAATACTACTCAGCATGCAGGAGCATTGATTTTGAGTTCACTACATTACTTGGGAGGGACTGGAGAGCATTATGCTAAATGAACTAACTCAGTCCCACAAGGACAAATACTGTATAAGACCATTATTGTAGAAAGAGAAAGATAACTAGTAAAAAGTTTATGAGGATCCAAGGTGAGGAGTGGGTAGGAGCAGAAGGGTAAGGACGGGAAGGGGGGTAACCGTAGGGTTGCGCAATTTGATGGGTAGAGGATGGTGTGGGTAAAGGAAAGGGGAACGATCTAGTGTGAAAAATTATGTATACAAACTTTGTAAGCAACTCAGAACAAAATAAAAATTTTATTTAAAGAAAAATAATGTGATACGTAAAAATACTGTTACTAACTTTAAAAAAATGGGATTCTGTTTTTTGTCTGTAGTCATAACTCATGTGAAACATGAGAATGGCGGGAATACAGCACAGGCTGGCTACCACATAATAAAACTTATTTCAAAGTTGAGAATAACCTCTGACCTATGAGAGAACTTACACTCATATAGTCGGAGTAGGAGGGACAGGGTGTAGGGGAAATGTAAACTCTGTCCCAGTCCTAAATCTAGTTTCCTAACAGTATATTTCTGTTGCATTTCTGTGCCCTGGATCCTCTTCGTGTCAGCTCTTTCGGTTTAATCTAATGATGAAGAAAGCGTGGTCTGTGCTGTCTAGTAAAGTCCTGTCGAATAGCTTTGGGCCAAAAAGTCTAGTTGAGGTATGGTTAGGAACATCTAGTGAAATGATACAGCATCTGAAGGACCTTGTCATCCAATTCTGCTCTGCTGCATCAATTCTGTACACAATGGCAAATCTAAAAGGCACTTCCCGGCAGTTCTTGATTGCTAGATGGCCATAGGTAATTTGGAAAAGAGAACTAATAACTAATAGGGTTCATTCCTTAGGGAACTCTAGCAGCATAGTCTGTAAGAAGAGCTTTGCTTCTAAGCCAAAAGCAGCACCGATCTGCCAGTTTGAATCCACCAGTTGCTCTGAGGAAGAAAGGAGAGCTTTCTCTTCCCATGCAATTGACAGTGTCAGAAAACCCACTGTGAGTTGGTTATGGCCTGATGGGAATGATGTCACAGCTTTCTCAGCTGACCTTGAGCTCACTTGTTAACACATGGAATGTAGCTTAATTACTTATAAGGAGAAGATAATGTATTGATGATTAGTCAGTCCTCTGATTCAAAAGTGGTCCAGGGAGAGATAGTAGTAACTTCCACACACATCCCACTGTGGTACGTGTGAGAGGCTTTAATGGGGTAGTTACATGACAGGCCATTCCCACTGACTTCTGGAAACAGTTCCAGTGAAACTCTTCCATACCTGCTCTCCATCTGGCATGGAGGATGATGGACATAATGGTACTCTATATGCTACTGGTCTATCCTGGCCAGGTAGGCCCAGTTAGTGGGCTATACATTAAATGGTATGTGTGGGATCTATGCATGCTTGTGTTTGACCTGCTTCGGTCTGGCCTCCAAGAGAGCCTCTTGCTCAAGAGAAAGGATTTTCCCCTACCTAGTTTAAATCTGTGTTGTGTATTTTCACATGCATTGTGTGTTTGAGGCCAAGACCAAGTGGATAATAGCTCCCATTTGTTAAGCTTTTAACCTCTTCGCCAATACTTATTTGGGAATAGCAGAGATTCTCAAACTTGTACCTCACTAGAACTACCTAGGGAGCTTTAAAAAAAAGTACTAATGACCAAGCCCCACTTCCCATGAGTCTGATTTAATTGCTCTGGACGCAGTTTTGATAGATGGAATTTTGAAAAGCTTCCAGGTGTTTCAAATATGCAAAGTTAGGAACCACCAGGGGAGGGAAAGCATTGAGTTTATCTGGAGCTCTGCCTAAAAGCAGTCATAATATTAGCACTTTAACATGATGGACACTCTGGAAGGAATTTTGACATTGGCTCTCTGCAAGGTAATAAAGCAAAAAATATAACTTTGGTGCAGTATATAACTTAACATAGCTCTTCTAGCCACGTCCTCCACACTGTAAAGTATTGTAAAGCCTATAGCCTCTTGCCTGTGTTGACGACCCCATTCTGGAATGAGCTGTCTGTTGTATTGATGAAGTGGGATTAAGGTGGGATGAATCTGGAGCTCCCGCCTTATTAGACGGTATGACTCAAATGCCAATTCTTAGTTCCCTTGGGGATCTGGTCTGTAGCCTGTATAGACAGCAATGCTCTGGGAAGGTTCCGTTCTTCTGGGCTCTGGATTTTGCTCCTGATTTTATCCAACTGAGCACATACGGCTTTACCTGTCAAACCAGGCTGCCTATTGCTCATCAGCCACTGTGGTCATGTAGGTTGGATCAGACCTTCAGACTGAAGCTTGATCTATGGATTTGGGACTCACTGGTATGACGCTTGTGAGTTTCTATGAGTCTTTTTAGTGGATTATAAAACTCAGAGACAAGGGTGATGACAAGTGGGTAAGGGCTGGAGGTGGGAGGAATGGTTCATATTAGAGATGATGGGATGGTACTACTGTTTAGAAAATGTGGTCATTTGGGGCATCTTTAGCCTCCACCTCATACAAAACAGTGCTGTGCTAATTCTCCTAAAAGAAATTATGCAATAAGTATGTCAAGAAGGAAAAGCATGACATTATGCACTTCAGGATTGCTTAAAGCATTTCAGCTAAAATCAGCTTCAAGCTTTAGCAGCTTTCCCTAAAGAAATAGGTCAGTGATAAATCTTTATGCTTTTTTTCTTTTCCTATTAGGCCTAGATGGTGCATCATGCAGTACAGAGTTTCAGGAAAAAAGCTATAGTTGGGTGATTTTCTTTTTCGAGAGATAGTTGTATGGGTTTACAGATTTTCTAGATTTTGAACAAACTGAAAATCTAATTCTGAACGTTAAACATTTAATGTTTTTAGGTCTGTGTTCTGTATGTTCACACAAGTTTAGTGATTAGTTTGTTTTGGTCTTCATTCTTCACACTCCTGCCATAATTTTGTGATTTGCTTGGATTTTGTTAAATTATTTTTAGTCAAAGGGCAAAGAGTTGCACTGCCTGATCCAGGCCATGGTCTTTGCAATTACCAGCTATGCATCTGAGAGCTGGAAAATGACAGGATGACAAAAGAATTGATGCCTTTGAGTTGTGGTGCTGGAGTAGAGTCTTGGACATACCATGGACTGCCAAAAGAACAGACAAGTCTAGCTTGGAGAAGATGAAACCAAGTTTCTCCTTGGAGATTAGGATTTTGAAGCTCCATCTCACATCCTTTGGGAATGTGAACAGGAGGGACCAGTCTTTGGAGAAGGACATCATGCTTGGAAGGGTTGGAAGGACAGTGTAAGAAAGAATGACCCTGGATTAAATGTATTGACACAGTAACTGGGGTAATGGCAGTAAGTGTGTTGGAGTCAGTGAGACTGGCTCAGGACAGGGTGGGGTTCAGAACTGTTGTACATAGAGTTGCTATGAGTCACAGGCAACTCGATGTATAACAACAACAATTGTAAGTGTGTGATTTGCTTGTTTAAAATAGTACTTTTAAACACAATTTATTTGAAATTACATATTATATCACCCTTTGAAGGTATTTAAGCAGGATAGGTATATAGTTAAAATTTCCCCTGGTACGAAAATGTCATGGTTTAGAGTGAATTTTTTTTTTTCATGACCAAGGCTAATTCTAAAATACTCGATCTATTATATAGTAGCCCTGGTGGTGCAATTGTTAAGCAATGGTTGACTGCTAACTGAAAGATTTGTTGGTGGTTCAGACCTCCCCAGTGACTTCACAAGAGAGAGGCCTGGTGATGCCAAGCTCACTGATACTGCCAATTCTGCCTCCAAAACCTTCCACCAGGTTTCCAAACCTGTAAATCCCACTGAGAGAGGATTGCCTCTTGCCTAAGGAGCCACTGGTGGATTGTAACTTCCAGAGACCTGCATCCTTTCGGTTAGCAGTGTGACATGCTAAACTACTTCTGTATACCATAGTTCCCTCTGTAAAGATTACGAACTAGAAAATCCTATGGTAGTGTTCCATTCTGCTACGTGGGTCACTATGTTGTTGTTGTTATGTGCCGTTGGCTCACTATGAGTAAAAAAATCCATCTAACAGCATCTAACAACATGGAAGCTTTCATGGAGTTGTAAGGAGTGGCCTATTTCATCTATTTATGTAAGCTTGTACCTATTTAACCATTAAGTTTAAATACAATATTTTCATATCATTGTTTTAGCTATTAGGATAGTCTGCATTTATATAAATGGGGGAAATGGTATCCTTGATATTTCTTTAAAAGTAAGAACTTTCTCTTTAGTGTTATTTTATTACTTGCAGAATCATTCTTTTCCATGGACTGCAATAAGAACAAACAGGTCTGTCCTGGAGAGAATGAAGCCGAGCTGCTCATTGGAGGCAAGGATTTTGAAGTTCTGTCTCACATACTTTGGGCATGTTTCCAGGAAGGACCAGTCCTTGGAGAAGGACTTCATGTTTGATGCGACGGGGTGGAGGGACAGCACAGGGCAGGAAGACCCTGGATGAGATTGATTGACACAGTAACTGAGATAATGGAGTGAGGTGTGTCAGAGACAATGAGACTAGCTGAGGATAGAGCAAAATTCAGAGAAATTGTAGATTGGGCTGCTATGAGTCGTAGCACATAGCAGCAACACATAATAACAACAGCATAGGTATAGAAATAACCTATGAACTTTTTAAAATTGAGTGACTGTAACTAGAATTTAGTTTATATTCATTTTTATTTCCTAATAAGTTGACTGATCCAGGCCATCTTCAAATAGAGTTGGTAATATTATAGCACTTCTTCAAAGAGTTCACAAGTGGAAACTTACTGATATTGTATTTGATCTATTTGTTTATGGACTTATCAACAAAGTAAGCTAAAAATTATTTAATTATTAGTTGAAAATTCAATTCTCTAATTCTTGAGAAACTGGCCAAATGCAAGCCTGATTTGTTATATGCTGACAATTTTTCAAAATTATTATTTAAAAATTTTAACTTCCCCCTATGTGTCTGTGGTGGCAAAAATAGAAATAATCAACTCAAACAATCTATTGACAAATTAAAAATGAACACAGCTGATTATACAACTACTCATTGCTGACCCTCTAATGGACTTTGAGAAGCTGTGAGTCACACAGGAGGAGATTGCCCATTTTTCTCTCACAAAACAGTTGGATTTGAACTGACTGCATTTGGTTGGACAGTTTAACTCCTACTCACTAGACCACCAGAATCATGGGACTCATTGAAAAACTGGACTGCCAGGGTTGGTGGGTTTTCTTTGTTGTTGTTTTTCTTTTTGAGGAATACAAGTGAGGATACTGTTCTGGTAAAATTTATCCCCATTATGGAAATGTGTGATTTTTAAAAAATATTATTACCATCGTATTTTAAGCCACATTAAAATGATAACATAGTAATCATTCTTATAGTCTTAACTACATCAAGATTTCTGAGAGTTTGAATTTCAGATAAAATCCCTATTGGGGTTTGAGATGATATGCAAATAGAATGCAAACCAGTAATAATAAATGTTAATTAGCTGTAGGAAGAGACTTTGACCCTTGTATGTTTTAGAAAACAATCATATTGTTTATTTTACTCCCAAGTATTGTTAACATTGTCATGCTTCTTCCCTCCTTCCCAGGGGCTGTTCTTTTGGGGGCTGTTGCTATTCTCTGAAACAACATACTTGAACTAGCAAGGCACATGGCACCAAGGCTTCAGATTGGAGTCAAGCCTGGAAACTTGTTCAAATTCTGTCTCCATCCTTTCAGTCTAAGGTGACACTATTGAAAATAGTTTCACAATGGGGAAAAAGCACAATGGGGGATGCTAAGTCGTTGGCTCTGGCTAGTAGACCTACTTCTCTATCTGTGACTGGACTGGGGAGGTGATTAGGACAGCCTTCAGGTAGTAGCTACAGGTGCTAAAGCCTCAGATGAGCCCCTCCGTGGGCTTCCTAAGAGAGTCCAGCTTCATCCATCCTTAAACCACCTCGGGCCTTGCTACACCTTGCTAATGGTAGCCACACAGGGCCGTGAGGCTGAGCTGGTCATCACTGGGGGAGGAAGTGTCAGGGTCGCTGTAGATCTGTGTCAGGGCTAAGCTCAGGATTTCTTTCTTCTCTTTATAAAACCGTAGCTCTTGTCCGGCCTTCCTGGCCTCCTCCAGCTCCCTCAGGGCCAGTCGCAGCTCTTGAGAGAGGATTCCTGGCGATTCGCGCTCCTTCATGATCCAGTCCAGGGCCATGTGGCTGCGCATCTTTTCATCTAGGGAGTACTGGGAATAGTAGGAGATGACTTCCTGGGAGCCAAGAGACAAAGTCCAAAGTGTAAGTAGAGAACAGCTAAGGCACCACGTCACAGTCTTGCATGACTGCTTCTCTGCCTCCCTCCGCCCAGCTCTGGGCATTTACCACCAACCAAGTCTCAGAGAGTTTACAAACCAGTAAAAACAATTAGTAATTGATTCTGATTCAGTGACATGTGTGCACCCAAGCAGAACTGTGAACCAAAGGGTTTTTAAGGACTGATATTGTCAAAAGTAGATCACCACACCTTTCTTCTGAGGTACCTTTGGATGGACTCCAAACTCCAGCCTGGTAATTAGCAGCTGAGGACAGCAACCATTCACATTGCCCAGGGACTTTGATGCTTTCAAATGGAACTTTTTCCAAAGAAAATAATGGGATGAGCTGGTATAGTACAAGTTGATTACAAACTCAACCACCAGGACCGACTCGGTAATGGTCACAAAACAAAGCTCTGACTTTGCTGGAAAATATAGGTTTCTTTTGAAAATGCAACAGCTGGGTGAACACAAATCACTGAGCCATTTTGGCTATGACTATCTCCTGGCAAGACTGAGAGGGGAAAACAGCCATACTGAGGATGCGAGCAGGACTAGTTCTGGGTACAATCACTGCAGAATCTTAAGAGTAGGAACTACCTCTCAAAAAACTTAGAGATCAGTACTGCCAAGTTGCCAGTTGCTGTGTTGTTAGCTCACACATCCAAAGGCCTCACAGTGACTACAGATAGAACTTAAGAAATACATTACGGGATAAACCCATTATCATGACTGATATGAGAATGGCACCCTGTGGGATACTGTCTCTTACACTTGCAAATCATTAAAAAAAGTTATTTACCTGACAATTCTCAGGTGAAACTAATGCAAACACGTGTCTTAGCATCACACACAGGTTTGATGGATATGCCTTAAGAAGATTGTGCCTGGTGGATGCTTTGCTTATATTTATTTGTAAGGACATATGGTATTTATTTATGCCCTTAAGAAATTAAAAACAATCATGGAAAAGTGTTTAAAACCAAACCAGCATATTTCAAAGGCTTTTTTATAAAATCAAAGGAAAAGAAAAAATAGGCAAAGCCATCGTCAGCTACTCATTCCTTTTCCATCTTTGACATTTTGAAAGTCAGACGTTCTAAGCACAGAACAACTGGCAATTCCTGGGACTGCAGTATAGCAAATTCTCAAAGCCACCCTCGGCTTGCTGACTGGTCCAGGATTTGTTCCTCAGACAAATGCCTGTTAGGGAATTCTCAAAAATAAACTACTGCCTGTCAAATTCTAACAGAGAGGGAAAGGAAGAATAAATCTTTGTGGGCAGTAGCTGAAAAGCGTTAAATATACAAGAGAACGTTTTGCCTTGACCATTAAAGTAGGAAAGCATGCTTTTCAGATGTAACAAAGAAATCGTACAGCTCTGCTCTAAAGAAAAGAAGACATTTACAAACCAAAAAATGGGGCTGATTTAATGTCAGCTTGCTCACTTTTGCGATCATTTCTGTGGTCCTTTGAGTCTTTTGGTGACAGTCCCTGTAGCTAACTTTATGCTTGTATTCTCAGGTTTCTTTCTACAGTGAAGGTATAAAGGGCACAGATTCTATGTAGTAGGTGTCTGTGTAATAAGCAGAGCAGGTGCACAGAGCAAATTCAGAGAAATTATGTCTGTGTGAACATCCCTGCATTTTGGCAATCAGTACAGGCAACTGACTCAGTGCTCTGTGCAGCCACAGTTCTCATCAGTATATGTATATATGTCAATCCCTGCGTCGGCTGGACTGTTGTATATAATTTTTTGAAAGTGTTATCTACTCTAACTTAATTTAATAAATGATTTACCAAATTTAAATGGAGAAAAGCCCTAATACAGAGGATCCTTGAAGCCAGCTGCTTGGCCCACACAGCACAGACCTGATTGGGGTTGGAAATGCTCACCTGTCGAGAACATTTTGTTTCACGAAGGGCCTTTAGGCTTCCGTTCCAGTGCAAGAGTTGGAAAATGGTCATCAGCTCCTAAAAACCCAAACAGCTGTCATTGGTCTCAAAAGTAGAAACATGAAGGAAAGGCTCTCAGGGAGGTTGAGTAAGGTGTGGTTCAGACTTCTTTGATTCTCAGGGAAACAGCTTACATGTGAACACACAGGACTTCTCAGAGACCAGAGCGACCAGGTTTCTGGAACATTCTCCCTTCTCAGAACCCTGCTGTCTCCACACTTGCATAATAAAATGCTGGAGTAATTGACAGATGTCTTAGAATATTAAAAACTATGTCTGTGAAGATGAGTGGAGTGGCTGAATTCTGCAAAGGTCTGTTTTCTGGTTTGGGGTTGAGACTTGGGTGTGGCTGTTGATCACAACAGGATGTGGGCTTATTGGGGTTGGCCTTGTACTTATAAAGGCCTTTGGCCACCAGTCTGGGGCTACTTTCTTTTTTCTTTCTTGCGGTTACCTTTGGTTTTTAATTGTTTCAGTCAAACATTCTTCTAAGTTGTATAGCACTGGTCTGTCAATTTGCTGTACAAAGGTAATTCATGGTTGCTATGATGCTAAACACTGTGACACTGATGCGTCTAATGCGATAATGGTTACTCATGGTGGACAGTGTTTGGTGGAGCTCCCTGATTAAAACAAGCTTGGAAGCAGGAGTGGCATCCACTTCTGAAATAGCTTGCCTCCGGAAACCCTATGAACTTGGAGAAATGATGAAAGTTATACAAGTGTCAGGTCTTTCATTCATAGGGTCGCTATGAGTCATATACAATTCGATGGCACTTAACAACAACTACACACACACACACACATATATTCAAAAGGACATGACGTGAGGTGTTTGAATTTGGCCTCATAGCCACTGGGACTGCTTTTTTATGGATCTCCCAAATAAAACAGACTTAGAAGCAGGAGTGACATCCACTTCAAAAATAAGCTTGCCTTCAGAAACTTTATGAACTTCAAGAAAAGATGAAAGTTTTGTATTCAAGACTTCTGTTCATAGGGTCGCTATGGGTTGTCTATGACTCGACAGCACTTAACAACTATTTATATATATATATACACACACACACACACACACACACACACATATATATATATATATATATATATATATTCATATTCTATGGAGCTCTAGTGACCTTGTTGTTAAGGAGTTACACTGCTAACCCATAAGCAGACAGTCTGAATCCTCCAGCTGCCCATGGAAAAAGATGGGCCGTCTTCTCTCACATGAATTACAGCCTCTAAAAACTCACTGGAGAGTCAGTGATGAGTTAGTTCCAGCTTGACAGCACATAACAACAACATATACTCTAACAATTCTACAGCCGAGTCGATATTCTTTACCTATGCCAGCATATATGAGAAATAATATACAAACAGGGTTATTCATGGCATCAGTTTTTTTTAATTGTCTGAGATTGAGAACATCTTTTTCTTTTAAAAGTTTTTAAAATTGTGATTTTAACGAAAGTTTACAGAAAAGTTAGATTTTTCACTCATTCATTGTTGCACATTTTTCTCCCTATTCCCCACCCAGTTCTCTTAAAAAAAAATCATTCATTGTTGCATAATTTCCTCCCTTCCCCCAACCCTCCCCCAGTCCACTTTGCTATGCACCTCTTATTCTGGACTCTTGTCATATAGAATGATACCTTATCATATATTCCTTTTAACATGTTGCCACACACTTTTAAATTGATGATTGTGCTTAGAAACACATTTTACCATCAATTGCGGCAACGTGTTAAACATCTGCTCCAGTGCAGTGTTCCTTATTTATTCCCTCTTAGTTTCCTTCCAACCCTCAGGTCAGTGGTATTATGCAGTGTTTGTTCTTTTGTCACTGAGATATTTCACTCAGCAAAATGTCCTCCAGGCTCATCCATGTTGTATAGTATTTTATAAGTCCTTTGTTTTTCAGTGCTACGTAGTATTCCATTGGGTGAATATACCATAGTTTTTCTATCCATTCGTTTGTTGATGGGCATTTGGGTTGTCTTCATTTCTTTGCTATTGTGAATACCATCGTTTTTCTATCCATTCGTTTGTTGATGGGCATTTGGGTTGTTTTCATTTCTTTGCTATTGTGAATAAACATCAATAAACATGAGTGTTCATTATCTGTTTGGGTGGCAGCTATGGTTTCTTTCAGGTATATTTCCAGTAGTGAAACCTCTTAAATATTCTTTTGTAGAGGAGTAGAAAAATAAAGTACAAAAATTTTTTGATACTTTGTATCAAATATTAGTACTGAATGCTTTGTAGTTATGAAGAATGAGAATGTCTTTAATGTGTATTAACATTAAAAGACATTAGATGTACAATAGTATGTACTGCATCCTTTCCTTTGAGTAAAAAGGGAGTAGAAGATCTTACTCGATACGTCTATTCTAGGATAGTGTACCTACAGAAGTTCTGGCAAGATAGGAACCAATCGTAGGACACTCCTTGTCTCTGAGGAAGGGGAGGATGAGAATCATCTGCCTTGCTTTTGCGTTTTCTGAGTTACAAACCAATTAACTATACTGTGTATTAAAGAAAAATACTTACAAGATTAAAACCCTCCAAAAAATATATATAATAGACAAAAGGAACTCTGATGGCCTAATCTGTAGAGAGTTGTGGTGCTAAGCCAAATGCTATGCCTCTCTGGTGGTTCGAATCCACTACTAATTGCTTCACAGGACAAAGATAGTCTCCTCTCGTATAATCTACAACCTCCAAAAACCCTCTGAGGATCAACTGTGACTCGTTTCTAATACCATGGCAATGAGTTTGAGTTTTCTGATAATAGACAAGTTACAGATACTAGGAAATACTCTTGAGTCTTTAAAAATCAGTGAAGAAAATGCCTCAAGAAACAGTAAGACTTGTATTGAAATTAATACCCACCCAGACTTGCCACATCCCCTAGCAATCTACCAGTACAACATCAGGCTTTTTTAGAGATGTCATACTTTCTTTGTCTGATATCAAGGATGTGAGAAAGTTTGTGAACATGTTGAAAACTCATGTTTTCCAAATGTTGTTAAACCAGCAGCTTTCCATAGAAGTTATCTGCATTTTATTTATGGAGTGTTTTTTGGGGTTTTTTTTTTTTAAATCGTAGAGACCTCTCTTGTGGATCAATAGAACAGACCACAACCACATAATTATATGAAAATAATTTGATACAGTTACAGGCAGTGTCTGGTTTATGAGTGTCTGATTTACAAACAACTTATATTTGCCCTTAAGTATTACAGAAGTTTGCTTTCACTTTGATATAACTGAACTGACTCCTAGGCTCGACAAATTCTCCACAACCACCTTCACTTTTTTGTAAGTTCAGATTTTAAAACACTGGGAAACCATCAAGCCTTTTTTTGCATTAATAATACCTTTGAATCAGTTCCATCTCCTGGCCACCCTGCAAGGACAGAGTAGAACTGCCATAGAATTTCCAAAGCTACAAACCTTTACAGAAGCACACGCTCTCATCTTTCTTCTAGAGAGCAGCTGAGGGGTTCAAAACACTGACCTGAAGAATTCATCTGAACCTTTTCACCACTATGCCTTTGGGGCTTTTTCTTGTACTAAACAAAGGCTATAAAGAACCTTATGTACTTGTTTCAATTTACCTAAACGTTTGACATACAGCCACACAAACCAGTCCTGTTTGTAACCTGGAGACTGCCTGTAATTAACTTTCAAGTTATAAAAAACACTCATGAAAAAGTAACTTTTAGATAAATTTCCTACTGCACATTCAAAAAATGCTAACTTTTACTTCATTAACTATCCTGACCTCTGATTGCTTAGAAAAACTTTTTTTATCATGAAAATCATGAAGCATATAACCACGCTTTGATTTCAGACATCTTAACATTATTTGGTAAATTTTCAAGCTATAAGATTACCAGAAAAGCAAATTACACATTCTCATGTCTAAAATTGCCATTAGAATTTAATGTTTTCCTTCTTTTCAATCTGAGCCTCACTTGGAGACTTTGTCTATGTTCTGTTACATAGTAAGCTCCCTGAAAGCTCACAGATCCTAGTAAAACCAAAATCACTTGTTTCCGTTAATTAAAATAAAACATTGATACCAGCTGACTTCTTTTCCGGCTCAAATGGAGACCCCACTTCTTGCGTCTCCTGCCCTGTTTCTTTTCACTTCTACCTCCCCCTCCAGACTTTCACCCTTTCACATCTGCATGATGACTTGGGACTGTATCCAGTGGTTTTGGTCAATAAACGTTGATCTCATTGCTGTGCTTTTCAGTCTTCTCTCACAAAATACGGCTAGTAGTTGGAGAAGGTACACTTGTTCTCCTGTCCACCTTCCTCCAGGACTCCCAGACTTCACCAGCTGTGCTGGAATCCATTCTAAGTAACGTCAACCTCATGGATTGTAGAGTAGAACTGTGCTCCCTAAGATGAAAATCTTAGGCTGTGAGCTAAAGGTTGGTGATTTGAATCCATCAGCCACTCTTGGGGATGGGAGGACAGGCAGTTTCCTCTAGTAAAGATTTACAGACTGAGAAACCTGATGGAGGGGGTCTCTATGAGTTGGTCTCAATTCAATGGCAAAGAGTTTTGTTTTTCTTCACCTTTCAGAAATAGATTACTAGCTTTTCTCCCAAGGTACCCTTGAGTTGACTGGAACAATCAACGGTGGGTTAGTTAATGTTTAACTATTTGTGCCTTTCATTGAACCTACTTCACCCAGTACAGGTTAGAACAAGTGCAAATTCTTTTACTTAGAAACTTATTGCCATTGAATTTTTTTATCCTTGGTTCATCACAAATTCCTACGCTTCCCAATTCATTCTGACCCAGGAGCCCTGGAGCTGCACAGTTAAATGCTCAGCTGCTAACCGAAATGTTGGCTGTTTGAACTCACCCAGCGGCTCTGTGAGATAAGATGTGATGATCTTTCTCCGCAAAGATTAAAAAACCCAAACCAAACATGCTTGTTGTTCAGTTGATTCAGACTTACAGTGACATTATAGAACTGCCCTGAGAGGGTTCCCAAGGGGTTTTTTTTGTTTGTTTTTTTTTTTAAGGAATTATATGCATAAAAGGAGCTCTGATAGCCTAGGGGGTAAGAAATTGCATTGTCAACCAAAAGGCAGGTGGTTCGAACCCACCAGCTGCTCCAACGTATGTTGTTGTTATGTGCCATTGAGTTGATGACTCAGAGCAACACAATAGCTCTGAACCCTGCTCTTCCCTGAGCCAGTCTCACTGACACCCTTGCTCCCATTTCCACACTGTGTCAACCCATCTTATTCAGGTTCTTCCTCTCCTGTGCTGACCCTCCACCTTCTCAAGCATGATTTCCTTTTCAAGGACTGGTCCCTCCTGGCAGCATGCCCAAAGTATAATGATGGAGAAAATGATCCCATGAGATTTACAGCCTTTGAAACCCACTGGAGGGGCAACTGTGTGTTAGTTCTGAGTCAATGGCAATAAATTTGAGTTTTGAGATACACATATAACTCAAGTCACAAAAGTGCTTTCACTAAATTATAATCTTAAAACCTGGTTTTCTATACACGATATAAATAACTGCAATTTAAATTCTCATAAGAGATTCAGGGTAGTTTTTTGGGAGGGTATACGTGTAACTCGTGGTTGTTGTGATGATAAACACTGTGACACTTATGTGCCAAATGCGGTAATGGTTACCCATGGTGGACAATGTTTGGTGGAGCTTCCTGATTAAAACAAGCTTGGAAGGAGTGGATCCACTTCCAAAATGGCTTGCCTCCAGAAACTCTATGAACATGGAGAAACGACCAAGTTATACAAGTGTTCAGGTCTTTTGTTCATAGGGTCACTATGAGTTGTCTACGACTCAACAGCACTTAACAACAACAAAAAACAACATATGTGTTTGTTAATTATTTAAATGTGAATTATTTAAGCCAATTTTTAGTACCGTTCTTAAAAATTATATGTATACTACCCTAAGATTAGGAATCTCTGAGGGCTTAATAAAAGCTGGGCCACGTCAGTCGACAGTGTCACAGACAAGAGCCACAGATAGACAAGAGAGTAGAGAGGAAGCTCCCACTCACTTGCTTTAAGTGTGGATCTGAAGGACACTTGGCCAATGGTAGCCTACATCAGGTCCTCATGGCTGACAGGACTGACAGGCCCCAGCTCCCAGCTGGAAACAAGGGAGGACGGTTCAAAGATTTAGATCCTCCCAGAAGACCTGTGGGTGAGCATTAACATTACTGGTAAGTATATTCGTTTTCTCGTGGACACAAGAGCCTACTATTTGGTCCTAAAGGCCTTCTGAGGTCCCAACTCTTCTCACTATTTCTTAGTTGTTGGAATTGACGAAAACCTTCAGCAGTTTCTTCATCTCTGTCTTGTGTGCAGACTTCCGAGTTGTAAAACAACCCAGTTGTAGATGGACTTTGGTCCAGGACTTAAGAACAATAAATGACATAGTTGAGCCTCTACATCTTGTGGTTCCTAACCTTTATACTATAATAGACAAAGTGATAGTCAATAGGCCTTTTATTGTAAGAACTACCGTCCCTCTGTAACTTGATTTGTGCCACTATTAAAGCCTCTACTTGGAATATTAATGCTTTTTAATTTTTTACTCATGCACTTTTAATTTGTTAGTTAAATTTTTGTCTTCTAGGCTGCAACATTTCCATGATACATCTTCAAGGATATGAACATGTACGGCTAAGCATAATTGATAACAGTGCATCTAAATACCAAAATCAATCTCTGTAATAGTTTATGTGTTTCCTATTGCCAAAGGGGCCCTTTAGAGTAGTGAGAGAAGATCTTCACCCTGAAACCCACAGCGTCCATTTTCAGAAGGAAGTAGCTAAGAGAATATGCCATCCCCTTTTCCTTATGACTCAGGGTGAAGTCTCTCTCAGGGAGGAGTGATAGGGAATGGCAAAGGACACACTGACAAAGGAGATTAATCAGAAC
>NW_006399793.1:18070570-18084988 GCF_000299155.1 Elephantulus edwardii
AAAAAAAAACCACAAAGATGAACAATATCCTCTTATGTGGTTTACAGCTTCTGAAAACCTGTTGGGGGTCAGTCATGAATGGCAATGCATTCAAGTTTTACCCTAAGTTTGAGAGATATAAAATGCAAAAGTATAAAGATTTCAAAACCAAAAAGAAAACAATTATTTCCTTTTTCATCTATACCTAGAAAATATAGTATTAAACTATACATAGTTCCATTATTCTAGAAACAATAATAAATTTTTTTAAAATTTAAAATCCTGATTCAATGACTAATTATTTAAAGAAGTTCTAAGAAATAATCATGAAAGTGAAAAGATTTGTCTAAGTAGGATTTTGTCTGAATTCAGAGAAGATCCCAGGAATAACAAAGGTTTTCTATCATAGGCCTTATATTTAAGTGTGTGCGCCTAATCTAGGCCATGGTCTTTGCGATTACTTGCTATACATCAGAGAGCTGGACAAGGACTAAGGATGCCAGAAGAAAAATAGATGCCTTCGAATTGTGCTGGAGAAGAGTCTTGAACAAACCATAAACCACCAAGAAAACAAATAGGTCTGTCTTGGAGAGGGTGAAACCAAGTTTCAGGCTAGGATTTAGAAGCTCCATCTCACATACTCTAGCACATGGTCAGGAGAGATTAGTCCTTGGAAAAGGATATCATACTCATGAGGGTGGAGGAACAGCACAGGAGAGGAAGACCCCAGAGGAGATGGATTAATACAGAGACTGGGGCAATGGGGGCTGGTGTGGCAGAATTAGTGAGACTGGCTCAGGACAGGGCAGGATTCAGAGTTGCTTTACATCGGGTTGCTGTTGGTTGCAGGCGACTCTGTAGCACATAACAACAATCACTATGTAGGTATACCAGAAGAATGCATATTTGTGCTTTATTGGATATGCAAAAGCATTTGACTAGGTGTATCATAACAAATTATGGATAACATTGAGAAGAATGGCAATTCTAGAACACCTGGTTGTGCTCATGCAGAGTTTATACTTAGACCAAGAGGCTGTTGTGCGAAGGAGTAAGGGAACGGCACATTATTTACATTGTGAAAGTTGCGAGTCAGGGTTGTATCCTTTCTCCATATCTATTTAACCTATAAATTGGATACTCTGAAGAAAAATGTGGCATCAGGATTGGAGAAGGATTCACCAATAACTCTTATTATGCAGATGACACAACTTAGTTTGCTGAAAGTGAGGAGGACTTGTAGCACTTGCTGCAGAAGCTGAAACACTGCAGCCTTCAATATGGGTTGCCTTTCAACATCAAGAAAACAAAAATCCTCACCACTGGACCAATAGACATCATAATTCATGGAGGAAGGATTCAGACTGTTAATGACTTCATCATACTGACTGATTATTGAATCAATAACCATATTGATCGATCAACAATCAATACACTTGGTACTAGTAGTTAGGAGACCAAGAGATGTATTGTACTGGGAAAGTATTAGTCAAGAACACCTCCAAATTACTGAGAAGTAATGATGTCAGTTTGAGGACTAAGGTACACCTGATTCAAGTCATAGTCTTTTCAGCCACTTTCTATACATCTGAGAGCTGGACAATGAATAAGGATGACAGAAGAAGAACTTTGGAGTTGGAGTAGAGTGTTGAATATCCCATGGACTGCCAAAAGATCAAAGAGGTCATGTCTTGGAGAAGGTGCAACCCGAGTGCTCCTTAGAGGCAAAGCTGATGAAGGTTCATCTCATATACTCTGGGCATGTTACTTAGGAGAGGTTATTCCCTGGAGAGGAACATCATGCTTGGGAAGGTGGAGGTTGGTGAAAGAGAGGAAGACCCTCAACCAAGTGGTTTGACATGGTGACAAATTGGCTCAAGTGTGTCAGAGATTGAGTGGCAGGCACAGCATAGGACAGGGTTCAGATCTGTTGTTCACTAGGTTGCTATGGGTCATACTTGACTTGATGGTGTCTAATAATATCAACAATAATCCTTATGTGGGATGGTGGATAGTACAAATGGCTAAGCACGCTGTTGCTAACTGACACGTTGAAAGTTTGAGTCCACCTAGAGGCACCTTGGGAGAAAGGCTTAGAAACTTACTTTTGAAAAATTAGCTATTGAAAATCTCACAGTACTACTCTGACATGCCTGGAGTTGGCATGAGTTTGAGTCAGCTTGAAGGCAAATGTTAGGTGTTTTAAGCTGGCACTGATTGCTGTTCTCAGTAATGATGATATATTTGCATCACTAAGAAGCTACTCATCACTATAGATAATGAGTGATAAAGTATCACTATAACTGCTTAATCTTATGGACATTTAAATCCTTAAGATGTAAAAATGAAAATCAATCTTTAATATGGGACTACATATACTTACATATTACACAATTTTACGGTATGTATGTGTTTTGGCTTGTTTTATAGCACAATAAGAAGCTTTCTTGGTGACTGCAGACATGCAAGGCTGTTTGGTAGCATCCAGAAACACAAGGTGATGGTAGGTTTTGGATTGATTTGTAGTCTTCCATTATCATAAGGAGTTATTATGTGAACCGGCTATCACACCAGTCAGACCGCATTATGCACATGTCATTTTCAGGATTATTGGTAACCTGGGCATATTTACCTCAAATAACTGCCTCCTGTGTCACAAGATCCAGCTCACATTCATGTCAATGGAAACATCTGGTAGTATCATCTTACGTTGTACTGAGTGGAGATGAAGCCTTCTTTACATTAAATATTGGTAGACAGCATGGGGCTCTAAATTCAGGCTGCTACGTGAGCCCGTGGGCCTTAAGAATAGTTCACTTGTAGGTTGTTTTGGTCTAAAGCAAGGCTACAGAGCTCACAGAAGCAGGTTGCTGTCTTTCTCAGGCAGAACGGCTCGTGGTTTCAAACCAAACTTTTTGTTTGTAGCACAGCATTTAACCACTTGCCCCATCAGAGAGTCTCATAAAAATTATGCTCTAGAAACATGGGGGATCTCTGTGAGTCAACACTGACTTTTGATGGCACTTATCAATAATAACAATTGTATCTGCTAAAGGATTGCATTGAAATCTTGCTTATTGTGACTATTGGGAGGGGTACCTCTTTAAATTTTGCCCATGAGGTGAGAATCTTGCTCACCTCACCATCGGCTTAGACCCTGCCCACAAGTCTGAGCCGGGACAGGCTAGCATTCCGGACAACACACTCTGTGCTGTCACGGGGGAGCCCTCACTTGGGTTAATGTTCTGCTGTTACTCTCTTGAAAGTCTTCATTTTTTGTTTTGTTTTGTTTTGTTTTTGTTCTTTCACCAAGAGCCTTGCCTTTTCCTATTGCACTGGGCCCCACAAATTACATAGCTACTTCTGGTCAGTCAAGTAAACTCACTCTGCTTCTCTCTGGAACTATGCTGGCTTGGTTCTGGGCTTCATCAGAAACAAGAAAAACAAGCACTGTAAATTGAGAGCTTGAAAAACAGGTGGGCACCATCTCCCCACCCAGGAGAATGAATTTAAGAGGAAATTTGTTTATGGGATGAGGTTTTAAAAGGTGACCTGGAGAATTTAGCAAAGATGTAAACAAACAGCTCTCCCTTGGATTGCATTAAACTTCAGAAGAAATATATCAACCAGCTTCAGTCAAAGTCAACCTAGAATCTGCCTCTGACAAGACTCAGTGACTAGGGCTGCCCTCCTCCCCCAGACTTGAAGTAATTTTCTCCAAGACAAAGGCTACCTCACAACAGGCACCCTGCCTCACACGACGACTTGAAGGTAAGTAGAGGCTTATCATGTTTCCTCTGAACCTGGCTGGGTCACTGCCTCGCCTTGAAAAGCCTGTGGACAGTCAGAAGCACCAGCTTTGTTTTCCTATCCTAAACAGTCATCCTAGTAGATACAAACTCACATCTATGACCCACCAGGGGAACTCAGTTGCCATGCTGGCTGCAGGAAAAACCCAGGTCTGCGGTCAGTTCACATTATGTGCAGACACTACTTGATAGTTTAACTGAGGCTACTCAAGAATGTGCTGGATCTCAGCAGGCAGCCCAGAGATGACGGAAGCTCCATCTGCTTCTCCTGGGTTCCTGGGGTCTCTACTGGGGTGAGGTGGGGTGGGTTTTTCCTGCCTTCCCCTATTACTCTTCCACACGCCCTCCCTCTGTTTCTACACTCAAACTCTTTCTTTTTTTTTTTCCTTTAGAATTTATGAAGCCTTTCCACAGTATGCTTCAAATTATTATTTCGTTTAGACCACACAGAAAATACACAGCCCATATAGTAAGGCAATTAAGGTATCACTAAAAGGAGGTTGAGTAGCACCTTTCACAGTACTTGGAAGGAATTTGAAAAATTTTGTTTTTAAACTCACCTTCCCCTTCGTTGGCAGACACTCAGTCACATTCAAAACCATTCCTGATTTTGTGTAAATAGCTACTAAATCACATCTATGCTACTGTACACAGGGGCAGACACCACTCAATCTCTAATAAAGGAAGGTCCGTGGTCTTTAAAGACAAGGAGTAATTAAAGTTGAAGAGGGTCCTCTGTGAGGAAGGCATCATGTTAAATGCTTTATATAAGCCCTCTCACTTAAAACTCATAAAAGTTCTTTGAAATAGGTCACAAACAACATTTCAATCTGCTTGACATTTCAATCTGCTTGATTTGGTTGAAGGGGAACTTGGCACTGAAAAATCTGGTGAAATTGTATTGGTGCATAAGACAGTGTTCTTAGTTCTTAGATTTAAGTATTTCCCTCGAGTTATGGAAACTTAGGGTTCCTGGTGGTATAGTGGTGAAATATTCAGCTGTTAACTGGAAGGTCAGTGGTCTGGACCTTCTCAGTGACTCTGAGAGAAAGCTGGTTATGTGGTTCCATAAAAATTATAGTAAACAAAGCCCTATGAGCTGGTTCTACTCTGTAAATATGAGGCAAATATGTATGCTGAGCAAATCATTTGAGAAGCTGAACTAAGTGAAGGAGAATGTGGCACCAAGTTTGGAGAAAGATTCATCAAGAACCTGAGTTACATAGATGACAGGACCTTGCTTGCTGAAAAGTGAAGAGGACTTGAAGTACTTACCACAGAAGATCAAAGACTGCAGCCTTCACTGCAGTCACCTCAATATAAAAAAATTACACCTCAATATAAAAAAAAAGCAAACATTCTCACCACTAGGCCATTAGGCAACATAATAATAGGTGGGGAGAAGATTTGAGTTGTCAATAATGTAATTTCACTTGGATCTATATCAATACCCAGGGTAACAGCAGTCAAGAAATCAAAAGGCATGCTGCATTGGGGAGCTCTGCTGTCAAGGCCTGCTCCAAAGTGATAAAAAGCAAGGATGTCAGTGTAAAGACTAAGTGGGTCTGGTCCAAGCCATCGACTTTTCAGTTACTTCCTACACATGTGAACAGTTGAACAGTGACCAGGAAAACAGAAAATGAACTGATGCCTTTGAGTTGTAGGGTTGGAGAAGTTGTTTTTGTTGTCATTGTTGTTACATGCCGTTGAGTCACCCGTGTGACTCATAGTGACCCTGTATACAACAGTCCTAAACCCTGCTCTGTCCTGTGCCAATCTTATTGTTTCTGACACTCCTGCCCCCATTACCCCAGTCTTCCTCTCCTGCCCTGCTCCTCCACCCTCCCAGAAATGACATCCCTCTCCAAGGACCGCTCCCTCCTTATGACATGTCTAAAGTATATCAGACGAAGCTTCAGAATCCTTGCCTCCAAGGAGCAGCCTGGTTTAAGCCTCTCTAGGATGAATCTGTTTGTTTTCTTAGCACGTCATTACAAAGATAGAAGAGGAAGATCAAAATGGATATCAGAAGAGGCTCTGAATATTGCACTAGAGTCCCAAGAAGCCAAAGCAGAGGGAAGAATTCAAGATATTAAAGAGCTGAGCAGAAGATTTCAAAAGGCAGCATGAGAAGACAACGTAAAAAGATGGTGTAGGATAGTATGGGGTTCAGATCTGCTGTTCATAGGGTCACGATGAGTCATACTCGACTTGACGAAACCTAACAACAACGAGAATCTTAAGAAGCCAAAACAAAATAAAGAGATGCCAAAGTAAAAGACCTGAACAGAATATTTCAAAAGACAGTTGAGAAGACAAAGCAAAATATTAAAACAAAATGTACAAAGAACTGGAATCAGAAAATAAAAAGGGAAGAACTCGCTTGGTTTTTCTCAAGCTAAAAGAACTGAAAAACAAATTCAAGTCTTGTGTTGCAACTCTGAGAGGTGTGCTATGGACAAAATCTTGAATGATCCGGGAAGCATCAAAAGAAGATAGAAAAAATACACAGAGTCATAGTGCCAAAAAGAACTGGCTGACATGGAAATATTTCAGGAAGAATATTTGATAAGAATAAGAGCCAGTGGTAATGGTGGATGAAGTTCTAAGCTGCACTGGCAAAAAAAAAAATAAGCCCTCAGGAATCAATGGAATATTAATTGACGTGTTTCAACAAACTGATGCAGCTCTGGGTATGTTCACCAGTCTATACCAGGACATTTTGAGGACAGCTGCCTGGCTGGCTGACAGGAAGATATCAATAATTGTTCCCATTCCCAAGAAAGGTGATCCAACAGAATGTGGAAATTATAGAAAAATATCATTAATAGCACATTCAAACAAAATAGTGTGGGAGACTGTAAAAAGCTCTTCTGTCTAGAATAGTACATTGACAGAGAGGTTCAGAAGCTGTACCTAGAAGAGGCTGTGGCACCAGGGATGTCATTGTGGATGTTAAGTGGATCCTAGTTGAAAGCAGAGAATACCGGAAGAATGTCTATTTGTGTTTTATTGATTATTCAAAAATTTGTGTTTTATTGACTATGTGGATCATAAGAAATTATGGATAACATTGAGAAGAATGGGAATCTTGGAACACTTAATTATGCTCATGAGAAATCAATACCTCGATTGAGAAGTTGTCTAAACAGAGCTAGGAGACACTGTTGTTGTTTTTATATGCCACCAACCTGACTACAATTTATAATGACCCTATGAACAACAGCTCTGACCCTTGCTCTTCCCTGAACCAAATTCACCATCTCTGACACACCTGACCCTGCTGCCACAGTCACTGCATCAATCCATCTTATCCAGTCCTGCACTGACCCTCTATCTTTCCAAGAATGATATTTTTCTCTAAGGACTGGTCTCTCTTGGCAACATATCCAAAGTATGTGAGGTGGAACTTCAAAATCTTGTTTCCAGGAAGAAACCTGGCTTCACCCTCTCTAGGACAGATCTATTCGATCTCTTGACAGTACATGGTATGTTCAACACTCTTCTCCAGAATGACAACTCAAAGGCATCAATTCTTCTGTCATCCTTTGTCACCATCCAGCTTTCAAATGCAAAACAAGCAAATCAGAAGATCATGGCTAAGATCAGATGCACCTTAATCTCTAGACTGACTCTGTTGCTCTTTAGCACTCTGAAGAGATCCCTGGAGATTTTTCACAAAGAAACTCGTCTTTTGATTTACTGAGTGTTGAGACCAAAAATGTTGATTGTGGATCTGAGCAAGATGGAATTTTTAACAACCTCAATCTTTTCTCCATCTGTCATAATGCTACCATTGGCCAGCTGGTGATGACTTTGCTTTCTTGAGGTTGAGATGCAATCCATATTGAAGGCTAAAGTCCTTGACCTTCTGTACTAAACACTTCAAATATTCTTCAGGTTTGGTGAGCAAGGTTGTGTCACCTGCATAACATAGGTTGCTGATGAGCCTTCTTCCAATCCTGATGCCACCTTCTTCTTAATAAAGTCCAGCCTCCCAATGATCTGCTCAGCATATAGATTGAAAAGGTATGGAGAAAGGAATTATCCCTGATGCACTTCTTTCTTTTGAACAATGCAGTATTCCCTTGCTCAGTTCATACAACAGCTTCCTTGTCTGGGTATGGGTTTCATCTGAGCACAATCAAGTGTTGTGGGATTCCCATCCTTCTCAATATTAGTCACAATTTGTTATGATTCATTTAGTCAAATGCCTTTGCCTAGTTGCTAAAGTGGGATAAGAATGGGGAATTTCCTCCTGGGCGATTAACTGCCTCTGAAAACCTGCCAGAGGGTCAGCCTATTCTAAACCCTCCTTGTATTTCTGGAATTCTCTATTGACTTAAAGGTCTAGTCATTTTTTAAATAATCATCAGCAAGATTTTGCTTGCATATGATAATAGTGATATTGTTCAAGAACTTCCATTACTCTATTGGATCACCTTTTTGGAAATGGGAATAAATATGGATGTCTTCCAGACAGTTAAGTGAACATGCATGGTTTAAAATCAGGAAAGGTGTGTATCAGGAATGTATCCTTTCTCCATACCTATCCAATATGCATGCTGAGCAAATAATTCATGAAGCTGAACTCTATGAAGAGGGATGTGGTGTCAGGATAGGAGGAAGACCCATCAACCACATGTGTTATGCAGATGACACAACCTTGCTTCCAGAGAGTGAGGAGGATATGAAATATTTACTGCAGAAGATCAAGAACTATATAGCCTTTGATATGGATTACATCTCAGTAGCAAGAAAACAAAAGTCCTAATCATAGGACCAACAGTCAACATTATAATAGAAGGAGAGAAGATTGAAGCTGTAAATGATTTTATCTTACTTCAATCAACAATCAACACCCTTGGATAGCATCAGTTAAGAAATCAGGAGACATATTCAGTAGACTGGGCAAGTCTAGTTTCAGGGGCCTCCCCAAAATGCTAAAGAGCATTTATGTCAGTTTGAGACATCATGAAAGTATGCCTAATTCAAGCCATGGTCTTCTCAATCACCCTCTATGCATCAAAGAGCTGGACAATGAATAAGGATGACAGAAGAAGAATTGATGCCTTTGGGCTATTGTGCTGGAAAAAAGTACTGAATATCCCATGGACTGCTAAAAGAACAAACATATCTGTCTTGAAGAAAGTACAGCCAGAGTGCTCCCAGGAGGCAAAGATGAAAAGCACCAACTCTCACACTCTGGACATGTTGCTAAGTGAGGCTATTCTTTGGAGAGGGACATTGGAAAGAAGGAGGGTTAGCAAAGGAGAGAAAGACATCCAATGAGATGGACCGACATAGTGACTGCAGCAATGGGAACAAGTGTGTCCGAGATAATGAGGATGACACGGGATAGGGCAGGGTTCAGAACTCTTGATCAAAGGGTCGGTATGAGTTATACTTGACAGCACCTAACAACAAGAACAACTCATCGTGTTACCTTGCTCTACCTCTTTCCTTCATGAAAGGAAAGATTGTACTATGTTTGCTTGTGTATTTGTCTTAGCCTATGGAGGTGTTCTGACTTGAGAGCTAGCATCCTGGCTTGTGCTCATCTTCCTATTCAAACTCATTGCCACTAAAACATTATTGACTCTCAGCTGACCTTCCAGTGGATTTCCAAGACTCTGAAATACATGGGAACAGACTGCCCATCTTTTCCCATGGGGGGCTATTGGTAGATTTGAATGGCAAGACTTGGCCTTTGGACTAGCAGACAAATTCCCTAAGGATTCGGCCACCAGGCTCCATTTAACATTCTAGTAGAAACAGAGTTGAGGTTAGGAGTGAGAGTTGAGGTTAGGAGTGTTAGAAGACCAAAATGTGTAGGACCAAAACAAAAATAGATATTTGGAAGGGCTGAAGTTAGTGATAAAAGTGATTACTCCTAGATTTGCATGTAGAAATCAGGCACCTGAAATTCCAGCATGGTCTTCCCCATGTTTGACTCCAACATGTAGTGATAGGCCCCAATGCTTGTGCTTGGGTCGTCGGCGTCATCTAAGGTGCCCTTGGAAAGAAGAAGAGAGAAAGAAAATATTACTGATTATCTTCCCCTTCTTGTGTTGTTGTTATCTTCCATCCAGTCAGAATCTAATCATAACTGATCGATCCTTCAGTGAGTTTTCAGAGATTGAATATCCCACGGGAGAAGATTGCCCGTCTTTCTCCCACACAGCACCTGGTGGATTCGAACCACATATCTTTGGGATGGCAGTGCATCTCCTTACTACTAAGCCACCAGAGCTCGTTCCCCTTCTTGGTTAGTCAGAAATTAATTCTGCAGGTGCACAGGGAATCTTCTACTGTTGTCCTAACTGTTCAGGTATCCAAACTATCTATTAATTTGTGGTAAGATTTTTAATTTCACGATGGCTCTGAGTAAAGAGGATTTGGTAATGAATTTTAATCCAGTTTTTTTATTAAACTGATAACAGATTCTACACCAGTTGAATTACTGATGATCAGAAATTGTTATCTGCTGCTGAGTTGACCCCTGTTTCATGATGACCTCACATGCAATGGAACATAATTCTGCCAGGTCCCGTGCTTCTCATGATAGGTTGAGGGCCTTCATGAGTCGCAGGGTTTTTGTTGGTCAATTTTTCAGAAATAGGTCACCAGGACTTTACTCTTAGCTCATTTTAGTCTGAAATCTCCACTGAAATCTGTGAGGAGTCATAGCAATACATATACCTCTACTGACAGGTAAGTCTATCAATAGTTACTCCTGCATAAAATATGCATAAATATCTGTATTGTATTTGTTGGTGATGGTTTGGTATTTACTTGCTCTCCAAGGCTGTCTTCTTTGGTTATAGAATTCTTGAGACCCTGAACTTGATCTGAGCCTAGTCAAATAGGTAACTGACTTGGGAAGGATTCTTTGATTGTCTAGACATTTATATTTTACTGTTATGATTCTTTCTATTCTTTGGTTTGTTTGTTGTTTTTTTTTATTTTGGTCTCCCCTGGCCCCCACTGCCATGATTCTTAATACGAGTTTTTCACAATGCATTCCTGTTTGGTCTAGGAATCTGGATCTTGAAACCACTTAATCTTTCAGAAACAAGGTGGGTGGATGATGGGCAGAAACCACATTCCCTTTCACTTTGGTTTTGGGGAGTGGTGGTAAAAAAGCAAAGAAAGGAGTTTTTGAATGGCATTTGGTGTAATTAGCTCTAACTTGCCATTCCACACCCCACGGCCTTGGGTTCCTGGGAGGATGGGCCATGGTGACTGGTGAGACTGAACACACAACTGCCAGCATCAGATAGCAGCAAATTTATAGCTTTTGAATGCAATAACATTAACACTGCTGTTGAAATATTTATGTTGGCTTTTTAAATATCCCAGAGGAAATCCATCCAAAAGCCTGAAAGCCATATATATTCTCTTTCTTTAGAAATTTCCATGAGGGAAAAAGAAAAAAGGGGTAAATTATATTTACACTGAGGGCCCCTCCCTACTCCTGAGTAAATTCCACACCTATATAAATCAGGCATCATTTTTCTAACTTCTGCTCCTCAAAGGCACTTGAAATTTACAGGGCTAGAAAATAAAGGCTTCCTTTCACCCTCAGACCAGATAGATATAAACCAGAGATAGCTCCCTGACCACTCCCTGCCTAGTCCATCACTCGGCTTGCCCTGCCCCATCCTTTATCTCCTCCCTAAGTGATAAAAGCAATTATGAAAGGAAAAGGAAGACAAGGGTCACCGGTGGTCTGTTAGGGCCTCCTTCTTTATCAGCAGCTTCTCCAGAAGGATGGGATCTTTTGATGTCTTTGAATTATGCTGGCAAAGAGTATTGAGTATCTCGGTGGACTGCCAAAGAGCAAGAAAATTTGTCTTTGAAGATGTGTAACCAGTGTTCCCTAGAGGCAAGGATGCTGAGACTTCCTCTCATATGCTTTGGGTATATTATCAGGAGGGGCTACTTGCTGGAAAAGGGAATCATACTTAGGAAAGTGGGGGTGAGCAAAAGAGAAGACTGTCAATGAGATGGAGTGATAGTGGCTGCAATAATGCATGTAAGTTTGTCAAAACTGTCCAGGATTGGGCAAGGTTTTGATCTGTTGTACATAGGGTTGCTATAAGTCTCAATGGTACCCAACAAGAGTAAAGAGGGAGAGAGAGAGAGAGAGAGGCTCCCAGGTAATACAAATAGTTAAGAACTCAGCTGCTTATCAAAAGGTTAGCAGTTCTAGTCAAACCCCAGGTAACTGAAAAGAAAAGTCTGGCCATCTATTCAAAAAGAATACAGTTATTAAAACCCTAAAGAATGCAGTTATAGTTTACAGTACACGGCATCTATGACAGCTATTTAAGGTAAAGCAGGAGTTTCTCTGTTGTTCAATTAGTTAACAAGATTGCTCACCAAGAGACTGGAGTTCAAGTCTACCCAAATGCACCTTGGAAGAAAGATCTATTGCTATACTTTGGTAATAGGGCTGAGGAAGGTCTTGAAAATCCTTTGGGGCACAGTTCTATTCTGAAACATCTGGGGTCTCCATACTCTGACTTGACTCAACAGCAATTACTAAAAAGGAAAAAAAGAAGGAAAATCTTCAGTTTTACGAGAAGTGTGGGTCTCAGTCTTAAAAGGCAAAGTGGAGGAAGGGTCTACCCTTTGATGATGCTAAGTTCCTCTCCAGGGAGGACAATAAGATACCTGCCTGGGTGGCAGGAGAGCCACAGGTGGGCACTCAGAACTCCTTTTATGATGCTAATTTGGAGACAGCATGGCTTTCCAGATAATTCGTGGGTCAAATAATTTAACCCCCCAGGAGCTTTTTTTTTTTTTTTAATTTCTACTAGTTTATTTACAAAATTCAGATACATTGTTTTTCAGGACAAATTCTTTCAATTTCCCTTCCCCTGCCTCCATCAAATTGTACAACCGCAGGATGAATCCCCTCTCCCCCTGAACATCCTCATCCCTCTGCTTCCACTCTCTCCCACCCCTCTTGGATCCTTATACTCATTCTACAATAATGCTTTTATGTGATATTTATCCTTGTGGGACTGAGTGAGTTCACGCAGCATAATGCTCTCCAGTCCTTCCAAATTGAGGTAATAATTTACAAAATCATTGCTCCTGCGTGCTGCATAGTATTCCATTGTGTGAATGTTCTCTATCTAAATTTCTGAAAAACGGCTTTTTGGTGGTTGTTCTTATAATACTTTGTGTTTTGTTGTGTCCAGTACAGACACTAAGTTCTCTGAATAAAATAATTGATGTTTATAATAATAAAAAGGTTAACACTAACATGAATTTCTGCATCATTTTTTTTCTCTCTATGCATAACAAGCAGATAAACTACTTTACACATGCCACTCATGGTTCTCCTAAAAATACAAACTGCAGGGCTTCATGATGACTGGGGAGTTGACATTTTTAATAAGCACCACAGATGATTTTTATAAAGAATCAAGTTTGGGGGAAACTGGCTAATTTGTCAGATTAAAAACACTATTTAATTGCATAGGTCACTGGGCCCTAAATGAATATATGTTCCTTAAAAGACATTCTAAAGTATGTCTCACTTGACTATCATGGTCTTTTAAGAACTAACTATGTGGGATCAGATTGACAAAAGCACTTTAGAATATTAAACAGGAATCTTATAGTGAGTTTGTGTTAATGGGAGAGGAACTACTCAGAAAAGAATGGTGGGCATAGTTGCATAACTTAAAGAATATTATCCATGCCACTAAATAATATATGTAGAAACTACTGAATTGATGCCTATTTTCTGAGTATATTTTAACCAAAATCAATCAAATATTTTCTAAAAGGGTCAATCAAAAAACCAAAATTCATAATAGGTAAAGTTAGATCGTTCAAAACATCGTCACTGATTTAAAGCTTGAGATCTTGTGGTAGCCTAGTGGGTAAAAGGAGCTCTGGTGGCTTAGTGGTAATGAGTTTCACTGCCATTCCAAAGGCGCATAGTTCGAATCTGTCAGCTGGTCTACAGGAAAAAGAAAGGTAATTATTTTTCCATGTGATTTACTACCATTGAAAACCCATTGGAGGGCTAGCTGTAAGTTGGTTCTGACTCAATGGTACACAACAACAACAACAACAGTGTGTAAGAAGTAGGGCTGCCAACCCAAAGACAGGAAGTTCAAATCCACTAGCTGATCCTTAGAAAAAAGATAGATAATCTCCTCTGTGTGAACTACAGCCTCTGAAAAAGAGGGTCAGCTATAAACTGTTCTGATTCACTGGAAAATAATTGAATTATACTGTGGTCCAAGGAGACTAAAAAATTCTATTGGGAATTGGAATTGGGAGGCAACTCTGTTTTCATGATTTCCAAGTATTCCTTTTTTTCCCCTCAAAGATGACTGTGTGGACCATAACAAACTGAGGCTGACTCTGAGAAGAATGGGAATCTCAGAACACTTGATCATGCTAATGCGAAACCTATACTTGGACCAAGAGGCAGTCATCAGAACAGAGCAAGGAAACACTGCATTGTTCAAAATTGGGAAGGGCGTATGCCCCGGATGTGTCCTGTCTCCATACCTTTTCAACCTGTATGCAGAACAGATTATCAAAGAAGCTGGACTCTATGAGGAGAAATGTGGGGTCAGGATTGGTGGAAGATCTATCA
>NW_006399793.1:18087633-18088545 GCF_000299155.1 Elephantulus edwardii
TGACTGGGTAATCTGGATGGGTTTGTCGGAGACAGTGTGACTGGCACAAGACAGAGCAGAGATTAGGGCTGTTGTACATAGGTGTTACTATGAGTCGCAAGCTACTCAATGGCACATAAGAACAACAAAGATGAATGACTCAATGGGTGAAAATGAAACTCAGAATTCTTGTGATTCTGCTCATTTAGTGTCTCTCAATGTCCAAAGGCCTCAGCCTACGTGGTGCCCCCAACGCCCCCCTTCCTTGTGAGTACTTACGCTGGTGGAGGCAACAGCCTCCTGAACACTTTCCATAATGAATTCCTTGGTGATTCTGCGGGAGGGCAGCTCATTGAAGAGAGAGTTGATCAGGGCCACTTTGGCTGCATCTCGTCTGGCCTCCGCTCTACTTAAGCAGCACTTGAGAAGGAAAGGAGAAAAGGAGTTGTTAAAAGGATTTAGCATCTGGCCATTTCGTCCTTGCATCACTGGGCCTTTGGACTTTTCTATTCACGCATTTATTGTCTGGGACAAATCTTCCACACCCGCTGCTAATCCCCCTGGTGGTCATGCATATTCTCTTTCAACTCTAGGTCTATACAAATGTCTTGGTCGTCTTCAATTGCTTTTTTGTCTTGTTTCACAGTCACTGAATGTGTAGCATGGACCAGAAGCTTTGCACATTCTGCTAATAAGTAATAATAAAATAATAGTGATTATTGTGTATGAAGATTTACATTCACTATCAAAAAGTTCTTCAAATCCTATTGTATAAGGAAAAAGAGGGGGGAAAAACTTAAGAAAATAAAATGAGGGAATGAGGAAAGATAATACTGAAGAACACAGGTCTTTAGAAGTGGCTGCTTGGCATTGCCTAGATTTAAAATCTTGGGCAAGTTAATTGGCCTCTCTGTGCTTCAGTTTCCTCTTCTG
>NW_006399793.1:18089165-18089683 GCF_000299155.1 Elephantulus edwardii
TGTCTCCACAAACCCTATGAACTTGTAGAAACTAAGAAAATTATACAAGCATTCAGGTCTTTCATTCCTAGGGTCGCTATGAGTCTCCTATGACTCAACAACACTTAACAACAACAACACTGCTGATCTCAGTGAGAAGATTCTTCCCAAATATTGTAGCTAGCTACTCTTCTGCTTTTACAACATTTATTTTTTTCTGCCTTATAGCAACCTTTCCCTGATTTTCTTGAACCTCTTTACTTGTTTTCAGTCCACATGGTTTGGGAGTTGGAGCATATTGTCCATTCCCAGCTCTGAGAAGGACAAGTGTGTGTAGCCTGGCCAATCTATACCTCATTTCCTCATCTAGTGACTGATTCAGGGCAAGCGCCGGACATACTCTAACCTTTCCTGGCATTTTTGCTAGCAATTTTGAAAGAGACATTCTTTCAGGTAGGTTGCTGGTGTGAGGAGAGACACCTTGCCACAACAGGGGAAAAACCTAGTTCCTAATAATGAAATATGTTGTTGTTGTTGTT
>NW_006399793.1:18090163-18100348 GCF_000299155.1 Elephantulus edwardii
GCCTGTATCAGACACACCTTAGTCTCCAGAGAGACACCATTGCTCTTCAGTACTTTGGAGAGGTCCCTAACAGCAGACTTTCCCATGGCAATGTGCCTTTAGAGGAATAAATAACTAAGGGGTGAAACAGCTTTTGATACTTGCAATGTTATTTGATTATAATCAGCCCAAAGTCAAATAGTGCTAGGTTTCTCAATGATCTGAACCAGGATTTCCCTCCTTCACTCAACTTCCTTTGCTTAAAGTCATACAGTCCTTATTAATACAAGAAGCTCTGAACTTCTTTTTCCCCTCCATCAAAGTCCATTTCCCTTACTCAGATTGAGTGCAGTGTGGCTATAAGCCACACCTCAATCACCTCTTCTCTGTTGGCCTGCTTGTCTTCCTGAAGTTAGGGGAAGAGGTCCTAGCCAATAGGCAGCCAATGATTAATAACTCATTTCTTAAAAGTTCAGTTCCCCAAATGTAATATCATTCTCTGTTCTTCTTGCTTGGCTTCCCAGTGAATCAGATGGATCTTTTCAACGTGTCCTGGTTCTTTTCTACCCTCTCTCTCTTTTTCCCACCTAAAAAATCCTTCTCTTAATGTTTTCACTCAGCCTAGGCTCTGCGATTCCAGAAATAGGAATAGGAGACTCTAGAGAACTCAGCTGACTCTAGCTAGAGTTCACATTAGAGGTCCTTAGAGGGTGACAGCCTCTCTCCTGCAGGCTTATGTGAAACCAGAGCCAACTCTCTAGGGCTTGGACCTTACAATGCTTTCACATGAGCTTGCAGGAGAAAGGCCATCACCACCCCCTAGGGACCTCTACAGATGTGGACTTCAGTCAGAGTCAATCATATTCCAATGCTATTTGTAAGATTTACCCAGGGCCTGCTATTGCAGGACTGGGTGATCAGTCCAACTTATTAGTTTGTCTTGGTCTGGAAGATCCATTGAAAACTGCCTACCGAATAGGAATGATTTTGCTGTTATTTGAAATACCAGTAACATAGCTTCTGGTTTCACATCAATACACAAGTCACAGTATGGCAAACAGACAGACAAGGGGTGGTTTTAGTGTTCTTGGGTTCAAACTTTCATTTTATTTGGATCCAGCATTAGCATGCATAGTTACAGCAGTCAAAAAATTAAAAGGCATGCTACATTGGCACAATCTCCTTGCAAAGACCTCTTTAAAGTGCAAAGTGCAAGGATGTCAGTGTAAAGACTAAGATGCACCTGACTGAAGCCATGATATTTTCAACTGCTTCATATGAAAGCTAGGTAATGAATGAGAAAGACCAAAGAATGCTGCTTTTGAATTGTGTTGGGAAAGTAAATGGAATATCCCAAGGATTGTCAAAAGAACAAACAAGTTTGCTTTTAGGAAGTGTGACCAGTGTGCTCCTTAGAGACAAGGATAGTAAAACTTCATCTCACACACTTAGGGCATATTGACAGGAGGGGCCAGGCCTTGGAAAAAGACATCAAGCTGAAGAGAGTAGAGTGTCAGAGAAAGAGCCAAAGAAGAATTGATACAGTGACTGAAAAAATGGACTTGAACATGGTGGAGATCACAGGGATGGTGCAGGAGAGAGACCCTGTGAGCTGATGTCTGAAGATAGCACCTAACTAACAACAAGGTTCAAACAAACCAGTATCTGTGAAGATGGCACAGGTCAAGGCAATGTTTCATCCTATTGTGTATGAAGTCACCATTTGTTAGCATTCACTCAATGGCACCTAACAACAACAAAGACCTGCTCCAGGGATTCTAGTGGGAAACAAGAACTAGGCAGAGAAGCTGAAATTTGTATCCTGGTCACCAGAGTGGCCATCCAATTGCCTGATCTTTGTGGGCTTATTTCCTCATTGGGAAAACAGGGAGGCAAGATTCACCTCCAGGACATTCTCTAAGTAAAATACATACAAGCCTTGGTGACTGATTTGAAATAAACAGAGAAAGTAACAAAGACCATGCTTCCTTTACAGTGACCAGTTTTGGTAGAGCTGGTTTTCTAGTCCAGGATCAGCACCTGCAGGGACTCACACACCTTGTTCATGGATTAAGTAATTACAAGGTGATGCTGAAGAGCAGGAAAGAATATCTTTGATGAGCTTGACAAAGTAGAACAAGGAAAAGTAGGAGGAAGCATTTTAACCTGCCACAGAGCTGAGATTTCTAATCTCCTTTACTTACAGAATGGGCTGAAGTTCTAAAATATACATGAGAAATAGTTTGGGGGGTTTTCTTTGTACTGAATGGCAAACAAGAAGACTTTGGAATAGCACCAGACAGGAAAGCTGTTCAAGGTTTGGACCTCTCCCAACACAGAGTTAGGCCACCTGTGTTAAAACTGGTGGGCAGATATCCTGGTTTTGCATTACGGGCTTGGATGAAAATTTAAGGACGTTAACTTCTGAGTCAGCAATTTTCCACTTATGCTCGGGTGTCTACTCTTCTGGGAAGTTTTCCCTCACTACTTCCAAGCCAGTCTGGATGAAGCCTAGAAAACACAAACAAAAACAACCTAACAAAATGCTCAAGACCTCGTCATAGAGAATAAAAGGTACACATTTCACATTCTTAAACAACAGTCTCATTTCAATATACTATTCGTAGTATGTCTGAAGGAAACTTAGTGGTGGTTGTTGTTGCTATGTGTCGTTGACTTGCTTGTGATTCATAGTGACCCTGTGTACAAGAGCCATAAACCTTGCTCTATCCTGTTTCAACTTTATTGTCTTTGACATACCTACCCCCATTGCCCTAGTCACTGAATCAATCCATCTCATCAAGGGTCTTCCTCTCCTACATTGTCCCTCCACTCTCCCAAGCAGTAAGTCCCTCTCCAAGGACTGGTTCCTCCTTGTAACATGTCCAAAATATATCAGACTAAGCTTCAAAATCCTTGCCTCCAAGGAGCAACCTGGTTTCACCTTCTCGCGGTCAAACTTGTTTGTTCTCCCAGCAGTACATGGTATATTCAACACTCTTCTCCAGCACCAAAGCTCAAAGGCATCAATTCTCTTTCTGTCATCCCTAGTCATTATGCACTCTGATACATAGCAGGGTATGGCCTGGATCAGGAACACCCTAGTCTCTAGACTGATGTCATTGCTCTTCAGTACTTTGGAAAAGTACCTGACAGCTGACTTTCCCAATGCAATTTGTCTCATGATTTCCTGGCTGCTGGTACCAAGAGTGTTGATTATGGAGCCAAGCAAACTAAAGCTGTGAACAATCTCAATATCTTCACCATCCATCATGATGCTGCCAATCAGCCCAGTGGTCAGAATGTTTGTTTCCTTGATGTTGAGCTTCAATCCATATTGAAGGCTGAAGTTCTTGACCTTCTGAAGGAACCCTTTTTTTTTTTCTATAATTATATTTTATTAATTTTCATAAACATTTACAGAGATTTTGGGCTTCCACTCATTCATTGTTGCACTATTCTCTCTACCCTCCTCCCAGTTTGTTCTTGTCCAAATGCCACAGTGCTTGTCAAAGCCAGTTCTGATTAATCTTCTTTGTCAGTGTATCCTTTGCCATTCCCTATCACTCCTCCCTGAGAGAGACTTCACCCTGAGTCATAAGGAAAAGGGGACGGCGTATTCTCTTAGCTACTTCCTGCTGAAAAGGGACGCTTTTGATGGTATTAAATACTTGTCTGCTAACAAAAAGGTCAATGGTTTGAATCAACCAGTGGCTCCCACAGAGATAAAACCTGGTAATCTGCTTCCATAAAGTTTACAATCTCAGAAACCCTGTGGAGATGCTATACTCTGTCATAGGGTCAAGGAGCCGGAATTTACATGGTAACAACAGCAGTGTGTCTAACCTACGAAATCCAAACCCGACCCACTGCCATTGAGTCTCCATTGTAAACATGAACAGCCTCAAGTTGTCCTTGTATCAGTTTCTTAAGCTGTAAAGCTTGATGGAAGCAGCTGGTGGATTGAACCACTGACTTTTAGATTAGTAGTGTAACGGACCACCAGGGCTCCTTGTATGTATAACCTCTAACTCCACTCACTGCTATCGAGTCAATTCTGACTCACAGTGACTTCACTGGTCAATTTGAACGGAAGGAAACTGCCCATCTTTCTTCTTTGGAGTTGCTGGTGGATTCAAATGTCTAAAGCATGTAGCTTTTAAGTTAGCAGCACACACACACAGAAAAGAAATTGTGTCACTTGTTGTTGTTAAGTGCCATTGAGTCGTAGATAACTCATAGAGAACCTATGAATGAAAGACCTGAACACTTGCATGACTTTGGCCATTTCTCCACCTTCATACAGTTTCTGCAGGCAAGCCATTTCGGAAGTGGATGTCACTCCTTCCAGGATTGTTTTAGTTGGGAATCTCCACCAAACTCTGTCCACCATGGGTAACTATTATCACATTTGGCACATCAGTGTCACAGTGTTTAGCATCACAGCAACCAAGAGTTACCTCTGTACAGCAATGCACAGACCAGTGCTATACCACCTAGAAGAATGTTTAACAAAAAACAATTTAAACCAGGCCTGAGGGCCACAGATTAAAATCACCCACCTTGGGCTTGGTAGCATCACTTCCTGTCCACTAGGTTTAGCGAGGCAGTAATTTTAAAAAGAATAATGAACTACAGACCACACTACCAGAACTCCACATATAACTTGTTATTGTTTACCATCAAGTCGGAATTGGGTTTTCAGGGGGAGTAAATGGCATAGCAGGAGACAGCCCATCTTTCTCTCATGAAGCAGCTGGTGGATCCAGACCATGTGGGTTGAAGGTGACTGCAGCGCTGGGAATGAGTGTGTCAGAGATTGTGAGGATAGCACCAGAGAGGACAGGGTTCAGATCTATTGTTCAGAGTGCTGAGTCATACTCAATATGACTGCAACTAACAACAAGCTACCAAAGCTCCTGTGTAGAACCTAGTAATAGAAAAACAGAGAGTAGCTGTATTTTGAAGGGATTATCAGCCATTACTTTTGGACACTCAGATTAATTATTTGCCTGAATGTAGGATTCATTCACTATTCTTTTGAAAATCAGTGCCTCGCTAAAAAAGTAAGCAAAGTTTTAGCATATAAATCCGTAGGAACAATGTTTTAATAGGAATTTGGCTTCACTAGATCTGTAATAGAGCCTTTGGATTTTTAGAATTAGAGAATTAGATTCAGATCTGAACACATTCAAGAAATTTTGTGTAACTTTCGATCTAAATAATAGCAATTTAAACCATCTTTCATAGAGAGAGACCTAGTAAACACTACTTAGATAAAAGAAGCTATCTATTTAAAAATAAGACCAGCTAAGTACTAGATCAAAGGCACCACATACATTTACAACCAAATGGCATGGCTTTGGAGATCAAAGTGCTGCCCAACCCCTGAGAACAGAAAGAGCCTTATACCCAGAGCGCATTAAAACAGGACTACAGAGACTTAACCAATATCAAGATTTTAAAGCAGACACATGTCTTTACTTATTTTATTGTTTCAATTTCCCAAACTTTTGCTTAAAACAAGGGAGAAAGTGTACCAATTAATAAGTACATAAAATAAAATAAATTCTGCACCATCAAAGGGCTTTTCTTATGATTGTTATTTTGCATTTCTGTAAGACAAGTGCTTCAAAATGTCCCTATAATATTAACCAGCTGCTTTTTTTCCTCCGTTCTTGATACAAATTCAAGCCAGCAAGGGCTCCATGTTTTTCTTGAGGGATATTTTCCTAGGCAGTCTTAAACCACACAAACCTGTAATGGGGAAGAACATTAGCCAGAAAGAAAGCAACTTGGTATCTCTAAGCAGAGTGTGGATGCTGTCAGGACAGGCACTGTGGGTGTGAAGGGAACATCAAACATCGTGAAATGCTGCAAGAAAATAAAATATGGCAAATGACAGGATGTGTTATTGATGTGCCCAAACTCGTTGTCAAAGACTTTAGTTGGGGAGGGAATGAAGTATGATGTTATTTCAAAGCAACTTCCTGCTAGAATTAGACTTCCCAGGCTTTATGGCTTATTCAGAATGTTTTTTTTCACCCAGGCCCAAGCATAAAGACAGATTTGTAAACCATGCCTTATCTACTAACTATGCAGACTTGTTAATATAAAGAGACAATTCCTGTCCTTTGCATTTTGTGAAAGGGCAGCGCTGGGCTACTTCACAGCTGAGACTTTACTAAAGTCAGCTGTGGATTTTTAAGGCCCCCGAGCCATGTACTTTCTAAAGGGCCAGCAGACCTCACTCAGACATTTATCTGGACGCTCAGATGCCTTTCATTTGCTGGTAGATTATAAACTGCTCTAATCATTTCAAAGCCTCCTGGCTCTAATTTAAAATTAAAGAAAAAAAATAAATAAAAGTGTCTGTTGTGGTGTTCAGGAAAGCAATTTCAAGGCTGTGGACATTGATGTCCAGTTACCCAAAAAGCAAGGTACGCAAAGGTTAACTTGTGCTTGCCTACCAATCTGAAGTGAACAATTTTACATGAATTTTAGTGCAGTGAAACCGGGTGAAATTGTTCACTATAGACTAGTAGGCAGACACAAGCAAGCCTGTGATTGCCTTTCTTCAGTCATCTGCCCCTGGTTATGGTGGGTAGGTCCAAAAGAGCGCCCAGTGAGTCCCTGCCATGCTGTTAGCAACCCTATGAAAATGCCCACAAGAAAAGGAATGTCCCATCAACAGCCATCTGAGCAGCACTGCAAACTGTTCCTCCAAACATCAGGTCCTGAGAAGCCTGCAGCCCCCACTGACTGCAAACTCATGGCAGATTGAACCAGAACTGCCCAACTGAACTGCTTCCAGATTCCTGACTTCATACACACACTGTCAATTTTCTTTTTTAATTTCTAGGTTTCAAGACACATTTTGGAAGCAGGAGTGGCATCCACTTCCTAAACAGTTTCCTCTGGAAACCCTATGAACTTAGAGAAATGATGATACTTATAGAACTGGGTTCAGGTATTTTGTTCACAGGGTCACTATGAGTTGTACTCAACTTTACAGAAATCAACAATGACAACAACAACAACAGTAACAGGGCAAATTATTATGCAGTAATAGGTAAACCCACTACCCATCCACTAGGGAGTTCTGGTGGCCTAGTGGTAAGAAGCTGTGCTGCCATCTGAAAGGCATGCGGTTTGAATCCACAAGCTGCTCAGTGGGAGACAGATGAGCTATATCCTGCATGACTTACTGCCTCTGAAAACCTGTTCACAAGAGTCCAGAAGGAAGGTTGCACAGTGGAGTGTACTCAGGGAGGGCTGGGAGTGGGGTTGTATACCAATGAAGGAATTTTTCTTTTGCTTTTCAAAGAGAAGAGTGAACTGGGGCGCTGGGGGGCAGGGAGAAAAGTGCAACAATGAACAAATGGAAATCCAAAATCTCTGTAAATGTTCATTAAAATTGATAAAATAAATTTAAAAAAAGCTTCTCGAGTGTTAGCTATGAGTTGGTTCTGACTTGAAGACACACAGCAACCCATCTACCAGTTTGTCATTCTGCAGTGGTTTTCATGTTGTTATAAACCCACAGGAGGCTCAGCTCTGTGTTGGCTCTGACTCCACATCACACAACAACAACAACAACATGATGATGGAAGCTTTACCGCAGGTGATTTACCTACCGTCAAGGTCATCAGGACTTCCAGACTAAGTAAGATGGAGCTGGAAGAAAGGCCTGGCAATTCTGAACAATAGCCAGTAAAACATGGCTCACAACAGAAAACTATCTATATATTGTTGGAGTATGAATTCCCTAGGCTAAGGCATTACAAACCCAGCAATAATTGTCTCAAACATACCAATAATCATGAGGATGATGCAGTACTAGACATTCATTCTGTTATACATAAGGTCACCATGAGACAGAGCCAACTCGTTGGCAGCTAACAACAATAAATATTCTGAAAGTTTTGCTGGTATTGTATAATTAATAAGGCTCTCAGTCCACCTGTTAGGGAACTTTCAATACTTGTAATCATCGTTGTTGACAATATGTGTCTGGACCTGTGCAAAACACTGTTATTCAGTTATTACAACAATTCTTGGGTTGGTTTGTTATTATTCTTATTTTACAGGCAATAAAACAAACATAATGAGGTTAAGTAACCCAAGGACTCAAAAAAAACGCCCTCCTTACTGTCCACTAGGAGCTCATTTATAGCCGACCCTCTGGCAGGTTTCATTGTTGATGTCCTTAGGTGCTGTCCAGTCAGGTATGACTCATAGTGACCCCACGAACAGGCAGCCTGAACTCTGCCCTATCCTGTGCTATCCCCATAATCTCTGAGATATTAGAGCTCATTGCTGAAGTCACAGTGTCAAGTCATCTCATTGGGGGGTCTTCATCTCCTTCGCTGACCCTCCAAGCATGATATCCCTTATCTAGTTACATGTCCAAGGTATGAAGGAGGAAGCTTCATCATCTTTGCCCCCATGGAGCACTCTGGCTGCACCATTTCCAGGACATATCTGTTTGTCTTTTGGCAGTCCATGGCATATTCAATGCTTTTCTCTAACACCACACTCAAAGGCATCAATTCTTTTTCTGTCATCCTTGTTCATTCTCCAGCTCCCTGATGCATAGCAGGTGATTGAGAAGGCCATGGCCTGAATCAGGCACACCTTAGACTTCAGACTGATATCACTGCTCTTCAGTATTTTTGGAGAGGTCCCTGATAGCAGAGTTGCCCAGTGCAATATGTCTCCTGATCTCCTGACTGCTGGTACCAAGGGTGTTGATCCAAGCAAGATTAAATCATTGTCGGCTTCAATCTTTACTCCATCTGTCACAATGTTGACTGAGGATCTCTTCACGCTGAAGACTGTAATCCTTCATCTTCCACAGAAAGTATTTCATACCCTCCTCACCGTCAGCAAGTGAAATTGTGTCATCAGCATAATGCAGGTTGCTGACGTCTTCCTCCAGTCTTGATGCTACACTCCTCTTCATAGAGAAGAGAATTACTTGCTCAACATACAGATTGAATAGATATAGAAAAATGATACAAGCCTGACACACAGGAGGCTGTAAATCACATGGGAGGAGATTGCTCATCATTGTCCTGTGGCGCTGCAGGTGGCTTTGAAGCACCAGAGAGGTGCTACCACTGGCTTAGAGGTGGAACTCTCTACAGACTATGCCACCAGAACTCCCAATCCTAAGGACATACAACTTAAAAAGTGACCAAAACAAAACTGAAACCTAGATGTACGACTTGAGAGGCCACATTTTTAACCACACTATTCTGCTCTTCACAGAAATGTTTACCCACCTTGGTATAGAGCAAACCAATTGCCAATCTTACTCACAGAGACCTCTATTAGCTTTCTGAGACTCTAAACTTTATGTGAGTAGACAGTCCTCCTGCAGAGTGACTGATGGATTTGAACTGTCAACTTCTTGATTGAATTAGATAGAATATGAAATTGGTATAGTATTATCCCTGCAAAAACTCTAACTTTGATATTCTCTATACTTCTGCACCTACATTCAAAACAAGACTCAATTGAGAGTAAAAGGCATGAAGGAAAGCATACATTTGGGCCAAAAAAACTGTACTCCAAGAGGAGAGGAACATTGTGGCCATTGTACACCCTTTCCTCATGTAGCTCTCCTTTTCATGCTTTCTACTCTTTAGACTTGAGGGTTTATAGTAAAATCGCTAAAGAGTAGAAGAGAGAATCACCAGCTGTGACTAAGATCAGATATAGGCTCTAATATATTCACACAATGGAATACTACACTGCATTGAAAAACAAAGAACTCGTGCAATATCATTCAAAATGGGTGACCTTGAAGACATTATGCTGAGTGAAAGATCTCAGTCACAAAAGGACAGGTGCTGCATGGTGCCACTATTGCAGAATGGGACTGACATCAGGGTTGGGGTGAGACTGAGAAAAATTGGATAAATTATGTATAGTGCAATGAAACAGATAAAGGAGAGAACAGTTTGAAAGCGATATAAAATAGGGTATTATGGTCATGACAAGAGTCCAGAATGAAGGTTGCATAGTGGTGTGTACTCGGGGTGGGTGGGTAGGGGGTATTCTACACCAATGAAATAAATTTTCTTTTACTTTTCAAAGAGAAGTGTGAACTGGGGAGAGAGGTGGGCAGGGAAAAAAATGTAACAATGAATGTATGGAAATCCAAAATCTCTGTAAACATTCATTAAAATTAATTTAAAA
>NW_006399793.1:18100702-18165167 GCF_000299155.1 Elephantulus edwardii
TATGGATCATAACAAATTAAGGCTAATATTGAGAAGAATGGGAATTACAGAGCACTTGATTGTGCTAATGTGAAATCTATACCCATACCGTGAAGCTGTCATCTAAATGGAGCAAGGGAACACTGTGTGGTTTAAAATCAAGAAAGATGTGCATCAAAGTTGTATCCTTTCCCAATACCTATTAAATCTGTATGTTGAACAAATCATTCTAGAAGTTGGACTTCTATGAAGAAGAATGTAGCATCAGAACTGGAGGAAGACTCATCAAGAACCTGCATTATTCAGATGACACAATCTTACTTGCTGAAAGTGAGGAGGACTTGAAGTGCTTGTTGCAGAAGGTCAAAGATAACATTAAGAGAATATTCTCACCACTGCACTTATAAGCAACATCATGATAAATGGAGAAAAGGTTGAAATTGCCAATAATTTCCTCTTACTTGGATCCACAATCAACCCCATTGGTACCAGCAATCATGAGATAGGAGACATATTGCATTGGGAAGGTCTACAGTCAGGGATATCTCCAGATTACTGAGGTGCAATAATGTCAGCTGAAGACTAAGATGTGCCTGATTAATGATATTTTCAATAATTTGTTAAGTATCTGAAAACTGGATGATGAATATGCATGACAAAAGAATTGATGTCTTTGAGCTGTGGTGTTAGAGAGGAGTATTGAATAGCCAGCCCATTGACTGTCAAAAAACCAAACAGATATGTCTTAGAGAAAGTGCAGCCAGAATACTCCTTGAAGGCAAAGATGACAAATCTTCATCACATATTTTGGGCATATTGTTAAGAGAGGCTAGTCCTTGAAAAGGAACAACATGCTTGGAAGTTGTCAAGCATCATGTAGATGGAAGACCCTTAATGAGATAGATTGACACAGTGACTGTGACAACAGGCTTAAGTATGCCAGAAATTATGCAGATGGCACAGGATAGCACAGGGTTCAGATTGATTGACTCTGAAAAATTTCATGAAGTACTGTATGAACAGGAGACAATGATAAGGAAGGAGGAACTAGAAGCTGCATTGAAGGCACTGGCAAAAAATAAGGCCCCAGGAATCTATGGGATACCAATTGAATTGTTTCCATTAACAGATGCAGCTTTGGATGCACTCAACATTCTATGCCAGTAAATTTGGAGGACAGCTATCTGGCCAATGGATTGGAAGAGGCCCATATACAATATCATTGATCTCACATACTGCTGAACATAATTTTTAAATGGCTAGAATAGTACATAGATAAACTGCCAGAAGTTCAAGTAGGATCTAAAAGAGGCTGTGGCCCCAGCAATATCATTGCTGATGTCAGATGGATCCCAGCTGGAAATAAGGAATACCAGAAGAATGTCTATTTGTGTTTTATTGACTATACAAAGGAATTTGACTATATGGATCATAATGAGCTGTGGCTGACATTGAGAAGAATGAGAATCCCAGAGCACCTTAGGTGCTCATGGGAAACCTATACCTGGACCAGTAGGCTGCTGTTCAAACAGATTAGATGAGCACTGCATGATTTGGAATTGGAAAGGGAGTGTGCCAGGGTTGTATTCTCTCTCCATACCTATTTAATCAGTATGCTGAGAAAATTATTTGAGAAGCTGGACTCTTGGAGGAGTGTGGCATCAAGAACGGGGGAGACTCATCAATAACCTACATTATGCAGATGACACAACCTTGCTTGCTGAAAGTGAGGAGGACTTGAAACACTTTGCTGCAGAAGGTCAAGGAATGCAGACTTCATCAGTATGGATTGCATCTCAATGTCAAGAAAACAAAGATTCTTACCACTGGACTTATAGGCAGCATCATGATGGATGGAGAGGAGACTGAAACTGTCAATAGCTTCATCTTACTTGGATCTACAATTAACACTGTTGGTACTAGCCAGCAGGAAATAAGGAAAAACATTGAACTGGATAAATCTGCAGCTAGAGACCTCTCCAAATCACTGAGGAGTAGTGATGTCTTAGTTTGAGAACTAAGGTATGTCTGATTCAGGCCATAGTCTTTCTGATTACTTGCTATGCATCTGAGAGCTGGACAACAAATGAGGATGACAGAAAAGAATTGATGCCTTTGAGCTGTGGTGTTGGAGAAGAGCACCGAATATCCCATGGATAGCCAAGAGAACAAACAGATAAGTCTTGGAGAGGGTGCAGCCAGACTGCTCTTTGGAGGCAAGAATGAAGAGACTTCACCTACTTTGAGCATGTCGTTAGGAGGTGCTATTCCTTAGAGATGGACACGATGCTGGGAAAGGTGGAGGGGTCAGTGAAGGAGAGGAAGAACCTGAACCGGGTGGATTGACACAGTGACTGCTGCAATGGGCTCTTGTGTGTCAGGTAGTGTGAGGATGGCACAGGATAGAACAGGGTCAGATCTTTTATTCATAGTGTCCCTGTGAGTCATACTTGACTCAATGACACCTAACAGAAGGGTTGCTGCGGATCATACTCAACTTGATGGCACTTAACAACAGTAACTGGATATGTTCTGCCTACCAATATCAAGGGAGAAGAATCCTCACCATTGGACCCATAAGCAACACTATGATAGTGGGGGGGAAAGGTTGAACTTGTCAATGATTTCATTTACTTGCATCCACAATCAACACCCATAGTAACAGTAGTCAAGAAATGAAAAGATGTCCTGCCTTGAGGAAAAAACACTGTCAAGGACCATTCTAATGTGCTAAAGAGCAATGATACCAATTTAAAGACTAACGTGGACCTGATCTTCTTTTCAATTGCTTCCTATGTGTCTGTTACTTGAACAATGAATAAAGATGACAAGAGACTAATTGCTGCCTTTGAGTTGTGATGTTGGAAAAGTGTACTGAATATCCCATGAGATCCAAAAGAACAAATAAATATGTGTGTCTTGGAGAAAGTGTAACCAGAGTGCTTTCTACAGTCAAAGATGGTGAGACTCTACCTCACAGTACATTTTGTGATAATTGCAAACATAGGTTAAGAGTTTGGACCAATGATTTAAACACGGCAGCAGTCAGCTAAAGAACTTAATCAGCAAGCCTGTTCTCTGGCCCGAACATGATCTGCTCAATCAGAATATTTTCTGATGGATTCTGGTGATGAGTGTGCATTTAAAATGTTCTCAGGTGATTCTAATGCAAATAAACTCAGGCCTCTTAGAGAAAAGTTGCTCTATGCTATTGTCCCTTACTGGACTCCTTTCCAACATGCAGGAGCAAGAATAGTTTTGTTGAGATGAGAGTTGGCACAATTCGAGGGCTTAATTTCTTAAAACCATCATGAAAATCCAATAAAAAAACTTTTGGCATTGTGATTTGGCAGAGTCACACTTGGAAGTGTCAAAGTGTCGTTAGTTTCATGGTAAATCCACATCTGCCAACATCAAAAGAGTTAGTTTCTCACTAGGAAGGCGGCTTGTTTCCGAGGAAGGCATTTAGAATTCAGGTTAGGGGGAAAAAAAATCCTTCATGAAAATTTTTCTAAAATGTAAAAATAGAACCAAAAGCAGCATTATTGATTTAGCTAACACACATGTTTATTGCCGTCCAGTGGGAACCTACTCATAGCTGCCCCTCCAGCAGGTTTTCAGAATCTATAAGTCACACAGGAAGAGACGGCTATCTTTCTTGAAACCACGGGTGATTAGAACCTCCACAGAGGTACCACCTTTGGGTGAGCCACAAACCTCCCTGTCCACCAGGCCACTTAACTGAGATGTCTTAATATCACTTTCTACCTCAGCAGCTTTTATTTTGATAATGATTTTCCAAATCGTCATACTATTCAATGCCGAGATCCAACCAAAATCAATCTGTGAGCCAACAGGTTGCCCTGAAGTAAAATAGAGGCTAGCTGATGTTTCAGAACAGACACAAGTTCTTAAGTTAATGAAATACAATTTTGATAAGCGTACAGCGGGAAGAGGATGGACACTCGCCTCCTGTGTGGTTAACTGCCTCTGAATCCCTGCTGGAGGGTCAGCTATGGGTCGGTTCCCACTCTACAGTATACAACTCCAACAACAGATATGCTATAAATAGAACTGTCTAATAAGAAATCACCTTATTATAAATTGTTTATGGAATGCTTTAAAACTCTTAATTGGCATTTTACTGTCCATTAAAACACCTTAGCCAAGTGGATAAAATTTTGACTCTGGGGTTAACTTTCCTAGTGGCCCTCATTTGATTAATACTTTTTCTCATTCTTTCTCTATCCCAGGACTTTGTGTGTATTCTAACAGCAGTGCTCACTTTAGGAAAATAGGAGGAACAACCTGGTTAAGGTGCTCTTCTTCTTAACCCAGCAATAGGCTTTCTAGACTGACCAATTCATAACATGCATTTTTAAAGACAATAAAAAAGAGATACAAAATGTACAAAGCCAAATGATTACTCTGTGTAAATAAACCAATGGCAGCCAAGGGCTGAATGATGGCCTGTAAGGTATAGATTTTTCTGAACAAGAACAATGATGCAATTGCAAATGTGGCAGCCTTCTATCCTGTGTGATTTCAACACTGAAGGTGCCATCCTCCCTGAGGTCAAGGGCAGGGCATGTTATTTCAGTGACATGCATTTGATAGCACATGGTACCCAGGGGGACCACAAGGATCTAGGAGTTTGCAGGTGGCAAAACCAAATAAATTGATTCTGGGAGAGGTGAGAATTCCTGCCCAAATCCCTTAGGCTGGTTAAGCCTGTCATTCAGGCACTTGGGAGTGTTTTGCTTTTGCATCTTGAGTTTGAGTCCCAGCAAGTGACTTGCAGGCCTGTGTGTGTACTGCCTGCCAGCTCTGGTCAGTGTCACCAACACCTCTGTTTCATCCTGACAGCACAAAGAATGCCACAAATCAAGCCCTGCAGCTAATTGTACCCTTTTCAGTTCTTTACAGGCTCGACTGCTCTGACCTGAGCATGGATATTTGTATGTGTTCCAATTTATCTAATTGTGGAGATATTTGCATTTTTTTGCCCTTTTTGATGGTGACATGAAAAAGGGTAATGGTTGAAATTCAGTCACCTCAGTTAATATCATCTCTTTCTCCATCAGTCAAGCTGGATGCGAATATAGTGGGAACAATTTGGAGCTCTGTGCGTGCAGGGGAGGGGAATCTATGCTAAGGATGGGGGTGGGTCTGGTCTGGAAGTCCAATTTTCAGAGAAAACTCACCAGTTCCTGTCAACTGAAAGAAACGTTTCATGCACATGGTGGGTCAGAATGTTATTTTTATAATATAAACCACCTGGCCTCCTCTTTCCTTACCTCTGCCACAAATGCTCTTCCACACACATACCTAGACTGAGGTCCCTGGTAACTATTACAAAATCATGTTGTGTTTTGCTCCTTGAGGCTTCCCGCGTGCCCCCCCCCTCACCCCCCGCCAGTCTTTCCTTTTTTCCAGTTAAGGTGAAGACAAGATGAATTGATCAGGGCTCAGGATTTTGGTTTATTTTTATGGTTGCTTTGATGTACAAGAACTTGGCTCTGATAAAAGGGAGAAAGATGGGAGGGCATTTGAAAGAGAGGGAATCAGACTTCTTCCTTTTTCTTTGACTTTTTGAGGCTATGGGCATCTTCTAAACTTGTCAATTGGAGGTAGGAGCCTCCTCTGGAGACACTCTGAGATCTATCTTGGGAGAATCTATTTCCTAAGCATTTCTTTCACTATATTCTACTCTTTTCTTTGGAGGCCAGGCATTTTTCTATTCCTTTCGTTTGATAAGAAAAGAAACAAATTAAAGTCAGGAAAGAGGACTGGGGAAGAAATAAAGGGTCTCATTAAAACAAGGTACACTACCAGTTTCATGTGACAAGTCATTAATATCTGATCGCTGGTTGATATATGGCTTTCAAATGGGAAGGGGTTATAACTCACCTTCCCATCTTTGGGTCTCATTAGTTGCAAAACAGGATGCATTCCAGTGGAGATTTCCACCAGGAAATACCTCCTTTAGAAGTTATATTATACTGTGCACTGTGCAATATAACATAATGTACATCTGAGTCAGGGTGCATCGCTCAAGAGACAAAGAAGAGGTCATGGATGATTTCTAATACAAATATTTGGCATTCAAACAGCAATAGTGTAGGGCAATAGTCTAAATTTTACTGCAGGAACTAAATCTCTGTTTAGAGTATGGAATGTTTCAGCTGAGCCTTATTTAATAACCAATAAAAAGAGAGCATAACAATTCCATTTCGTCAAGTCTATGAATTAATCAAATTTTCATTAGTCATTCTCTCCTGGGAAAAGCTTAATTTTATAAATTTAGGTTATTGTGATTTAAATATACTTCTAGTTTCCTGGACATTGGGAATAATCAATGTATGAAAGTAAAAAAAAATGTTTTTTGTCTGATAATGCAGTAGACATGTGTTTACTGCCTTAAGTAAACAACTCAACACGTCTGTTCTTTCTGGGATGTCCCTAGACGGCACAGCTGGTTAAGTGACTGACTGCTAGCTAAAAGGTTGGCAGCTTGAACTCACCCAGGGGCACCTCAGAAGACAGGCATAGGGATCTGCTTCCTATAAGTTCACAGCATTAAAAACCCTGGGGAGCAGTTATCTCTAATCTCCATACCTGGTCACACCATGAGTTGGGATTAACTTGACAACTAAAATCAGCATCTTCTTGAGGTGATACATCCCTTGCAAAATGAGATTTTCTAGGTCTCTTCATGGGAAATGGTTTTGGTTTGGAAACTAGTGTAACATACAAATCAAAAGCTATTAAACTAATTTATTTCCTCTTAGAGACAGAACTTTGCAAAAAACTTAGCTATTCATGCTTCTCTACTTTACAGTTCTGGTGTAAAACACCAGATATTGGATAGAAATTTAAAAAAGAAAAAAATCAATAGTTTGTCTAACAACATATTGAATGTTTAAATTTCATGTATTGCCAGACATTATATAAGTACTCAACTGCAATATTTAACACCTGTATTTACTTTCTGCAATGTTATTTTAACAACTAAAAAATACTTACGTGCAAATGACATGATACCCCAGTGAATATGTGTACCACATTTCAAATAAATCCAGTTATCATATCAATGTGTTAGCCAGGGGGTATGTTTTTTTAGTCAATCATAATTCATGCATATAAATAATCATATGGTCTGGAACTATTCTCAAGGGGAATTTGCTGCGTTTCACTCCAAATACAAATGAAACTCACGAATCCAAATCACTCCAGCAGATTCTGTATGGAAGACTACTACGTCACTGGCTTGAATACAAGCCCTGAATCACAATCCTTTGAATCAAAATATAAAATAAGATAGAATACTCAATAAAGTTCTCATTTTGGATTTGAAAACAAAAACAGCTGCTGAAACACTGAGTGGCTTTCCTTCTGAGTTCATCAGGAGGGGAGCCAGGAGTGGAGCTGATGGCCTTTGTGCCTTTCTTATTGTAAAAAAATGGATATTACAGCAGCGTGTTCATGGTCATAATACATGGCTAGGGAAGGATTAACTGCACAGACAAAAATGGCACAAAGAAAATGCACCCCAAATACCTGAAGTTCTACTTTAGGCCTAAAATAGCAGAAGACAATTTCTCTTATGAGTCACTTTAAAGAAACATGTTTAAATACAACTTTCTTTAAAAAAAAAATTATCTAGAGATTCTTCATTTTCCAGACATTAAAAAATAAAATCGTATTTTAGCTTCTCTTTTTCTATATAGCAGTAGTTATGACAACAGTTAAAGGCAGGGTTCTTAGGGTCTCTCTCTTTCCGTTGTTCTTTATTTTTGCGTGTTGACTTTAGTGTCAAGATGAACTGAAAATCCTTGTTAGTTTTCTTGGACACAAGCTTCCCATTTGCTTCAGTGGGAGGTTTCTTTACATTAAAACTTGTGGTTTGTGTCCATCAGGGTCTTCTGACTACTTTCCTTTGATTAATCAGAAAACCAAAGCTCAGTCAAATGCTATCTTTCTAAAGAACGAATGAGAATAATCTCTTACAGCTTTCACGAAACTGCCTGAAACCAGAGGGATTAATCCTGCCTTCCAGTTCCCAACTCCACTTGAAGTCTTTTAAATTATTTGGCACCATTGGAGGTGACGTCTACGGCTCAGTAAGAAGGCTACTGCTGGCATAATGGTTTCTCCATGTCTCAGCACATGGTCTTGGCATTAATAATCCATAGTGAAATGATTTGCAATGCACAGGGGTGACATTTGATTATGTGAAAGGCATAGCAGGAACGAGCATGTAGGCTCTTACAGGCCAACTGCTGGCAAAAAATCATGATGAAATGTTTTGTGGTGAAACGGCATGTCAGATGGTTTCTGAACTGACAAAGTAAAGTGTGAGGACATGGCTTTAGAGGGATGTTTCTTGCTTTTTCTCTCCCTCCCGCACAGGTTTTATTTTCTCAAATCATATTTTGGAAGGCCAAATGGGTTAAGTGACCAGATTTGGCAGCTAATAACGCAAACACATTTCCAAAACATACTTGATTGAGGAAATTCTGTGTCTCTTTAAGGAAGGATGTTAACAATCCTCCAGAGACCTTTAAAATATGATGATTTAAACATAAGGAAAAGGAGTCCCTGAAAGATCAGAGAAATCACCAAGAGGCCTCCCTACTGAAGAGTTCCGTTGTTTTTTTTTTCATTTTGTGTTGTGTTTTTTAAAGACCACAGGAACGATGTTGACTGTATTACCTAAGGGAAATACTATCATTTTGGTTGGAAATGTAGGAGATGATTGATTGATATATAATTCTCAAGGTAATAAAAACAAAATATGAACAAGAAAATACAAGACGAAAAATCCACAAAAACCAATCCAAGATTGCTTAGACTCATATTCTCTAGAACCTTTCACTGATGCTGCAAATGTATTAGGTTCTGGATAGATTGTTATGCTTGCATTTTTAAACATATATAACCAATCAGGGCAGATGCCTTGTTGTAAACAGGGCTGGATCTTGGTTATTCAGGATCATGGAGGTTAAGCTTACTGTATGTGAATTCAAAGAGAATTAGAAGGTATTTCTGATTGATTCTTTCATATTCATTTTATTTTAAAAACTTTAACTACAGATAGGAACATAGTACCAGCAGTTTTTAGCATTGCTGATTTCTCTTTGCTGGATCACCATCTTGCACATTCATGTGAAGTATCTGACTAGACTACTGATTGTGCACAAGAATGGACAAAGAACAACATCCTTTGGCCTCCCGAGATCCCTTTAACCAAATTTATTAGGCACTCACATTTGCTATGCATCTGAAAGCTGGACAATAATAGAAATGAGAGAAAAAGAACCAATGCCTTTGAGTTGTGGTGTTGGAGAAGTATTGAATATCTCACAAACAATGCCAAAAGAACAAACAGATATGTCTTGGAAAAGGAGCAACCAGAGTGCTTCTTCAAGTCAACGATGGTGTAGCTTTGTCTCACATACTTTGGACATAACGTTAGGAGAGGCTCTTCCTTGGAAAGAGACATCATGACTGGAAAGGTGGAGGGTCAACAAAAGAATGGAAAATCCTCAGTGAGACAGACTGAGAGAGTGACTGTGGCAATGGGCTCAAGTGCGTTGGGAATTACAAGAACAGTGCAGGATAGGACAGGGTTCAGATCTGTTGTCCATAGCGTGAGTTGTTGTTCACAGGGAATTGGACTCAGCCTAATGGCACCTAACAACAACAACAACCTATGCAAAGCTCAGCACTAGGAGTCATGGAGACATATGGATACAGACTTTGATTTTAATGGACCTGCAAGTCTATTAAATAGAATTTAATAAGACTATAATGAGCAACTGAAATCTTTTGTAATTTAGTTTCTTATTTTGAGAAAAATTTGAACTTAGAAGAGTTCTTAGAAAATCTTCTGTATCATCTAAACTTTCACATATTTTAAAAATATATACAGGGGACAAAATTGACCAACAGAACCTTCTAAAAATTAAAGTCCCTGTGTGCTTCAAAAACTTTTTCCAATAGGATGAAAAGAAAATATACCGACTGGGAAAGAAAATCTCTACCATTTGGCAATGACATCTCAGACAAGGATCTTACAATGAAAGTTTACAAAATATTACAGGGTGTCCACAAGAAAAAGACAGATAAATCATTAAGAAAGTGGGTAAAAGGTATGGTAAGCCTTTTCACAGAGGAAGATATTCAGATGGCCAACAGACACAAGAACAAATGCTCAAAATCACTGGCAATCAGAGAGATGCAAATCAAAACCACAACGAGATACTACTATCTCATCCCAGCAGCAGTAGCAAAGTTCATCAGGAAAGCAAGTGATAAATACAGGCAAGAATGTGGAGAAACTGGAACTTCCATACCCTGCTGATGGGATTGTAAAATGGCATCACTCTGGACAGTAGTTTGGCATTATTGGGGGAAAAAAACCCCAAAACCAAAAAAGCTCAACATTGATCCAGCTGTTCCACTACGAAGAATATAGAACTGAGACACAAATAGAGATTTATACAATGATGTTTAAAGCAGCATTATTCACAATAGCAAGAAAATGGAAACAGTCCAAATGTCCATTAACAAATGAATTGAGAAATTATTATACTATTCACAGTATGGAGTACTATGCAGCACTAAGGAGCAATGATTTTGTAAAATACCGTACAACATGTGGGAGGCTGGAGAACATTGTTCCAAGTGAGCTCAGTTTCAAAAGGACAAATACTGCATGTTGTTGTTATGGGTTGTCGAGTCGCTTGCGACTCATAGTCACTCTATGTACAATAGCCCTAAACCCTGCTCTACCCTCTGCCAACTTCACTGTCTCTGACACACCTACTAGCATTACTCCAATCACTGAATCGATCCATCTCATCGAGGGTCTTCCTATTCTGCACTGTCCCTCCACTCTCCCAAACATGATGTCCCTCTCCAAGGAATGGTTCCAAAGTATATTAGACGAAGCTTCAGAATTCTTGTCTCCAAGGAGTAGCCCAGTTTCACCCTTTCCAGAATGAACCTGTTTGTTCTCCCAGCAGTCCATGGTATATTCAATATTCTTCTCCAACACCACAGCTCGAAGGCATCAATCCTCTTTCTATCATCCCTAGTCACTGTCCAGCTCTCCAATGCATAGCACACAATTGTGAAGACTATGATCCGGACCAGGCGCATCTTACTCCGGCTTGATGTCGTTGCTCTTCAGTACTCTGGAGAGGTACCTGACAGCTGACTTTCCCAATGCAATTCGTCTCCTGATTTTCTGGCTGCTGCTACCAAGAATGTTGACTGTGGAGCCAAGCAAACTAAAATTGTTAACTATCTCTATCTCTTCACCATCCATACTGATGCTGCCAATCAGCCCGGTGGCGAGAATCTTTGTTTTCTTGATGTTGAGCTTCAATCCGTATTAAAGGCTGCAGTCCTTGATTTTCTGAAGCAAACATTTCAGGTCACCCTCAGTTCCAGCAAGCAGGGTTGTGCCAGGTCCCTCCTGGCAACATCCTTACCCAAAGTATGTGAGACGGAGCTTCAGAATCTTTGCATCCGAGGAGTAACTTGGTTTCACCCTCTCCAGGTCAGACCTGTTTGTTCTCCTGCAAGTCCATAGTGTGTTTAATACTCTTATCCAGCACTACGTATCAAAGGTATCGAATCTTCTCCTTTCCTCCTTAGTCAATGATGTATATAGTAGTCTTAGGTTATACTTCAGTGATTTCACCCTTCTTTCATTCTGAGTGTGGCGTATGTGCTCATTTTTTCCCTTTATTAGACATTCCGAAGATTTGTCTTTCTTGTTTATCTTCGCAAAGAAACTGCTTTTGTTTTTACCGACCAGGTGTTCCGGTTCTCCCACCCATTCAATCATCTCCCCTAAAGCAACTCTAAATAGATGTTCATTGTAGGCTTTAAAAAACACAAAGCAGTGAAACTGCTATACAAATGCATGATTTTTTAAAAAAACCTTGAACCATCTTTTAAACAGAATGCTTTTCCTAAATCTCTCAATTGTTTGATGGTTCTTCTGCTATGATGCTCTAGATGCCCCACACTGCTGAGTCAGAATGGACTCATAACTCACCCTTCAGTGGGTTTTCAGAGGCTGCAAAGCACACAGGAGGAGAGCGCTCATCTTTCTCCCTCGAAGCAGGGAGATACAGGTGGATTCAAACTCCCTGCCTTTGAGTTGGTAGCGTAACTGGTTAGCACTTTCCATCTAAAAGTGTGTTCATTCCATTTATTCAAAGAAGGCCGCTTCTATTTTTAAATTAGTATCCTCTATTTCTTTCCTTCCTAGAACTCTTACTAGGCTATCAGCATCACTGCATCTCCTGTACAGTCTTTTCCTATCTGTTTACCCTTTCCGCTTTAATTTCTAGCTTACTAATTGGGCTGTAATCTATAGCCACCAAACTTTTTTCCCTTTTAATTCTTATTGTGGTAATTTAGCTATTATATTTAAAATTTCTTATCATCTGATTGCCTCACTTTTAATAACTGTTTTAGGAATATCCTTTGAAATTTTGAAAATATTTCAGGTTTGGGGTGTTTTGTTTTGGGTTTCTTTCCCTTCCCTAAGCCTCTTCTCTTATGCTTGTGATTTCCTTCTGATCTTTGGTGATCTTTAGTTCACTGACATTCCTGAACAGAGAGACGAGTGGGTTCATTGAAGCAGCTGGCAAGACTTTCTTGTGGTCAAGTAGGTTTGTTTCCCCTGAGTGGGGGATTTCTGTGTGAGTTGTCAGGGAGGATGGTGTTGACTTGCAGGCTGCACTTTACATTGCACTTTACATTGCTCAAGAAGGGGCCTGCAGACACTAATGGGTTGAGGACCTCCTCCTCTGCTCCAGTGAATGAGGACATCTGCCTTTCTTCCCGCTTCTGGTGCCACTTGGAGTTCTGGTGGTGTAGTCCATAGAGTTGCACTGCTAACCGAAAGGCAGCCAATTTGAACCCACAAACAGCTCCTCAGGAAAAAACACAAGCAATCTCTTCCTGTGCATTTTATAGCCCCCCAAATCCACTGGAGGGTCAGCTATCAACTATCAGCTACCAGCAGCTCTGACTTGATGGCCGTGAGTTTTACTTTTCTGGTGCCATAGTCAATAGCATTTAGAGCTGCTGACCACAAGGCTGGGAGCCTCCAGCAAGGCCTTCACCAGCGGCTCCACAGGAGAAGGATGAGCAGTGTCCTCCCAGTAAGATTTACAGCCTTGAAAACCACGTGCAAAGTCACTATGAGTCAAAACTGACTTGGCAGTAAGGGTTTGTTGCTTTTTTCTTTTGGTTGTTTTTGAATCTCTGCTTTTCAACCTTGTCTTTTAAGCCTGTGGTTACATGAAATTCTATTCTCTGGCTCCTAGGCCCACACTCAGAGTGATCCCCATCAGGCAGTTAGCTTTTATTCTTCAGAGGTCAAAATCTACTGCTGACCACTATTCAGAGTAGCAGAGTAGCGGGAGGCAGGGCCTTACTGGCTGGGTGGGCGAGACCATTATGAAAGCAGTTCTTCAATTGCCCTTCAGATCGTCCCAGGGCCCCCTCCTGCTCTTGGTATTTGTTCATCTGGAGTTTCTCCAGCTCTTCTTTACCTTCACAGTACATTTCTCCTGTCTATGTTTGGACTGCGTTATTTTTGCACCTAATAATTTGCTTCCACTTCCTTTTATCTCTCAGAATTGCCTCAAAAGTTCAGCTTTCAGTGGTTTCCTTTTTTATTTTCCAGCAGTATTGTGAATTGACTTACTTGAAAAAAGATCTATCATTGACGTTTTTAGGCATTTTAGACTAGAGAGGAGATTGAGGAATGTGTTACATCCACCATCTTAATTCAATATTGACTTTTTTTTCAGTTTATATTCTAAGCGCAGTTCATTTTTGTGATTCAGGCTCATTGTCGCGGGCTATTTGAGAACATATGCATCCTGTAGCTCTGTCTTAGTTATTTCTCCAAAGCTTTTATTATGACCCAGATGTCTGGAAGCCACTGATGACAATTTGACTAGAAAGTGTTTTCTTCTCTCACTCTCCATAAGTTTAAGGGCTATTTGAAGGTAAGGATCATGTCCTATAATTCTTTTATATTCCTAAACAGTGCAAAACACAAGACTAGAAGCCACCTTAATCCTTTTTGAAGGATATTGTCTCCACTTCTAAGCCCTTACTTACCCTCTAACCTTCTGTAATCTACTTGCATTCTTTTCACTCCACGACTTTAGTCTCCTGAAGCAGCAATCTGGGTACCGGCTGGCTTACAGAATCCTTGGTCACATCTCTTGGTTTCCATTAATCTCTTCTAGCTTTTTCTGTTCAATACATGGACTTTGACAAGAAATCCTTTTCTTTACATTTTCACAAAAAGTCTATTCCTAAACACACTCCTTGATCTTCTCATTTCATAAATTCTCCTAGGACAGTGGTGCCTGCGGCCACGACTTAAGCATGTGAATATGGACAGAAAAGTAGAAACACAGCCCTGATTTCTCTCCTGAGCTTCGGAACCTGCATGCAGTGTCCTCGCATTCATCTCTGCCTGGAAGGCTTCCAGGCACTTCTCTGACTCTGTCACCACCTCCTTTTTTCTGTGTTCCTTGTCCAGCGGACAAACGCAGAGCCAAGGCTTGATTCTGACTCCTGAACTTGTAAAATACTTTCCTCGTTCTGGCTTAAATGGATTGTGCATGCAGCTTAACTCAATGGGCACTTATTGCTTACCTTCCTTTTGGCCTCCAGGCCATCAGCGTCATTAAGCTCTATGGCATCTTCATGTGGCGGCAAAGGCACCCCTCTGAAATGCATTTGGCTAGACCATTCTCCTATTCCCAGTCCTTTAGGGCTTCTGATATGATGAGGAATAAAATCTGTTCTCCTTTGTAAGGCATGACCATCCATTATGGTACAATGGAAAGCCTAGCTACCATCTCACACTGTGTATAATGTAAATACCTGCCTGCCATCTCCCACTGTTTCTTCCTCTCTCTCTTCTGCTCCCACAATTCTGGAAGAGCTGGTGGTTTCCTCTTGCTCTGCGGGTTTGAACTCACCATTTCATAAGCTTAGAATGTCTTCTCCCCCTGTTCTGGCAAAGATACTGTCAACTGCAAGTCCCAGCAGACCTTTGCTCTCCCTAAGAATCCTCTGTCAACTTTCCTCAGGCAGACATAGGCTTGTGAGTCTTTGATTAAGTTAAACTCCCCCTTCCAAAAAGGGTTTGAGGTAATATAAATTTATATTCTGTCCTGCAATAGGATGACATGAATGAGGCAATAAGCTCAAAAGGAGAGTAAAAGTATAACTATAAAGTAATATGAATGAAGTTAGTCCTAAAAGTTATATATACCATTAATTTCTTTATACTTTCACGGTGGAAGAATATTCTGAATATTTTACTCTGGCCTTTTTAATTGTTCAAGAGGGCCAGTTGGTTGTTTATGAGTTTCATAGAGTACATAAGCTACAAATCAAGCATCTCTTCCAGTTACTGAAAATTCAGAGATAGTGTATGGCATTAAAGCAGTTTTATAAAGAGTACTGGTAAACTCAGAAGTTCCTTCCTTTGTGGTTTCACTGACCTTCTAATAGAACTCTTTCTAATTGCTGTGTTTTGTTTTGTACAGAGTTCCTGAGGGTAAGGATTATACTTGGACCACTGCTTGAAATTTCCTAGTCACTCCATGACTGTTGCACATATTAACTAACCAGATGTTGATGATGATTAATGAGGTCAAAGGATTTGGTGTGAGTGGCTACACAACTAGAAATGTATCATCATCATGTATACCCCATGACATTTAAAACATTTTAAAGAGTAAACCTTTGGAAAAGTCTTTATAATAAGGATAATACTAGTACTTGAAGTACCTACCAAATACCAGATGATACGCTAAACACGTTACTTGTATATCTCATATGACTAATGTTATAAATTGAATATGTGTCAAGTTGGCTGGGACATGATTTTCCCATATTATATAATTATCCCTTTTGTGTAATCTGATGTAATTATACTGTATGTTATAAATCATCAACTCTATGATGTTAATGAGACAGGATTAAAAGCAGTTATGTTAATGAGGTAGGATGCGTTCTACAGGATTTGGCTGTATATTGAGCCAGTCTTTTCTCACATATTAAAGGGATTAAGTAAACAAACAGAGATCAGAAGAACCTCAGTACTGTTAAAAAAAGGACTGGAAGGAAGTACTGGACGTGGAGCATGTCATGTGGGTCTAAGATTCCTGCACTGTGACCTTCCTAGATTTGAGGGAATATTGATGCCAACAGACGTGGAGATTTCCAAAAGGACACCAAGCCTGCAGATGTTGAAAGGGAACAAGAACCTTCATCCACAGTTGGTGCCCTCAATTTTCACTGCTAGCCTCCTCAGCCATGGGAGAATAAACTTCTTTTTGTCAAAGCCATCCACTTGTGCTATTTTTGTAATACTGTTGTTGTTAAGTGCTGCCAAGTTAACTATAACTCATAGTGACCCTAGATCACAGATCTGAAGTTTGCCCTATCCTTCTGCAGGGTACCCCATCCATCCTTATAATCTCTGTTATGCTCAATCCCATTGTGGTAGTTACTGTACTAAACCATCTTACTGAAGGTCTTCCTCTCTTTCACTGACCTGCTTCTTAATCGTTTGTACTATTTGGTAAGAAGCTGTACTGCAGTCCCTGAGGCATATGGTTCAAATCCACCAGCTGCTCCATAGGAGAAGGATGGGCAATCTCCTCCTGTGTAATTTATTACCTCAGAAAACCTATTAGAGGGTCAGCTATGGGTCTGTTTTGACTTGATGACATGCAACACCAACAAGGGAGAAGTGAATCAGAAGTAGAACCTGGGTATAATGAGAGTAAAGGCTGCACGGAGACAGCCATATCTGGCCAACTTCACAAAGGATGAAGGATGTTGTCTCCATCAACAACACCAACAGCATAATTCTGATTCCCGTGAGGTCAAACATGTCCCCCCACACACACTCCTGCACCTCTTTATATTCATCCCAACACCAATCTTACTGCTTTACTGAGTCCAAAATCTGATGCTATAGCTCACAGACCTCATAACCATACTAGGGAAGGCAATAGGCTAGAATTCATGTTAGCAACAAGACACAGTCAGTCAGGACAGCTTCGCAAATTCACTCCCAGGCATCTCAGCCTTGAGCCTCAAGGCTTTACACAGTGTTACCAACCTCTCTTAAAGCCTGCAAATTATGGCTTTTCTCCTCCTCACACCACCCCACGCTGCCCCCACCAGTCAGTCATTCAACCAACTGGGGCAAGATTCGTATTTATGGTTCGATGCCATAGCAGTCTCAAGGTCTCATATCTCAGTCTCTGTCTCATATCAGGTCTTTTGTCCTCTGCTCCAGCCGCTGCTGCTGCTGCTGCTGCTGTAAGCCTAGCTGCTGCAAGAGTCTCTCCCAAAGGGTACATGCTGAATGCCTGCTTCTGCTTTGCTCATAGTGAGACTCTCGAATCAGCTGCCAAGTCTGCTCAATTTAGTGACAAGACTAGTCAATCCCCTTGTGGATAGGCTGACACATCCTATTCACATATCCACACCCATCCACATGGCAAAGTCAAATTCAACAGCTAGGAAAGCCATTTTGAACAATAAACCCTTAACACCACACTGGCACACTTGGGCTTAGCTCAGGTGTCAGAATGCTGAGTCTGGAATTCCCTATACTTTGTCATTGGCTTATATTTTGTTTTTGTAGTAAATTGATTCTTATTTGCTTACAAAGTTCATTAAAGTAGAGCTGTCCAAAATGAGCACCAGTGTGTACCCTGATGGACTAGTCTTGTCACAGTCCCCTACTCTGTCAGTTTTATTCCAAAACATGTTGAAGGAAAGAGTAGGCAATTGAAGTGATATTCTATAAAACTAACTTTTCATTAAAAAAAAAATACCATGTAAAATCTTAATATAAGAACTCTTCTATTTTTAAAAATGGAAAATTTACATTGGATTTTTTCCCCTCTATGTAAATATCGTGGAATATGACACAACTTTTTTTTTTTTTACTAGACCCAGGGGAACATAAAATGCTACTATTATATTAAAAAAGTTTATTCTATTTTAACTCAAGTAACTTTGATTGACTAATTGACTATGGCTTCTTACCTGGAAGTTGCCAAAGCAGCTCCCTCCTGGGAGGGTCACATAGCTCACGAAAGGAGGCCCGGGGGATGGCAGTGACTCATAGACCACCACGCCTTCACTTGGGAAGGCAGCCCTCTGCTGCTGCTTGCTCTCCCAAAATTCCTGTAACATCGACACAACATTCACTGAAAAAGACAGGAAAAACCATTGGTTATTAAGGATGGACACACCATGCAAAACCAGAAAACCTTACTTGCAGGCTGGATTCTATCCTTTGTCAGTTCCAGGTTAGACAGAGTGGGTGACAGGAATGCCTGCGGTGATGGAAGAAGCAAATACAGTATTTCAGCAACAATAACTCAATGCTATTGCATCAGAACGGACTCCTAGGTGACCCTACAGCAGGTTTTCAGAGGCCGTAAATTGCACAGGAGGAGACTGTGCATCTTTTTCCTGCAGAAAAGCTGACGTGTACGAACCACCAAGGGCTGCCACCTTTGGGTTAGCAAGACCCTGTTGACTATGCCATCAGGGCCCCCATGTATTTTAGCACACACGTGTCTATTTTTTTCTTGAGCAAGACTCAAGAGATTTGATGATCCTAATTCTAACAACATTGCAGTATATGAGATTCAAGTTAGAAATAAATTAACATCCAATTTTTAAATCTCCTTCCTTCTTTGAAAGTTTGCCTTAATAAGTTTGACCAGAGCTGTGATAAGATTTCCCATGATTCTCTCTCCTATTTTTTGAGATTTAAACCTGCAAAGTGAAAGCCAGATTGGGATATCTGAGTGACTTAATTGGGATGTATGTAAGATTTCAGAACTCTGGCGGTTTAATGGTAGGAACTTGCACTACCAACTTAAAGGTGCAATTTGAACCCACTCCATAGGGGAAAAAATGGAAAATCTTCTTTTGTGCAATTTGTGTTGTTGTGTGCTGTCGAGTTGGAAATGACTTATAGCTGACCCTCCACTGGGTTTTTAGAGGCAGTTAAACACATAGAAGGAGATTGCCCATCCTCCTCTGGAGTTGCTGGTGGATTCAAACCTTGTGCCTTTGGGATTGCAGTGCAGCCTTTTACCACTAGGCTTCCAGAGCTCCCTCTTGTGCAATTTACTGCCCCTGAAAACCTGCTGGAGGGTCAGCTATGAGTATTTTTTAAATTAATTAATTTGTTTGTTTTTTTAGTTATTAATTTTCATGAACGTTTACAGAGACTTTGGATTTCCATTCATTCATGGTTGCATTTTTCTCCCTGTCCACCCCTCCCCACCTCAGTTCTCTCTGCTATTTGAAAAGTAAAAGAAAAATTCTTTCATTGTTATACAATCCCCCCTTCCAGTCCACTCCACTATGCAGCTTCATTCTGGACTCTTGTCATGATAATAATGTTGTTGTGTTGTTAAGTGCCATTGAGTTGTAGGCGACTCATAGCAACCCTATGAACAAAAGAAAGTCCTCAACGTTTGGGTGACTTTCATCCTTTCTCCAGGTTCATAGTGTTTCCAGAGGTAAGCTATTACGGAAGTGGATGCCACTCCTGCTTCCAAGCTTGTTTTAATCGGGGAGCGCCACCAAACACTGTCTGCCATGGGTAACCATTAACGAATCTGACACATCAGTGTCACAGTGTTCAGCTTCACAGCAACCTCAAGTTACCTCTAAAAGGCATTTTACCATTCCAGCATGCCCAAACACTTGCAAATGCTGGGCCAGAGACCTCTAATTCACCTAACAAGTCCACTCTGCCACCAGCCACTTGGGGCAAAAAGAAAGCCACAAGCGCCCTAGCATTCCACAACTGCCTCTCTTCCAGACACAAGAGACCGCATACCTAATCATATATTGCTTTTAAACAGTTCTCTCCCACATCTGTTTCAATGCAGTATGCATAATTTATCTCATCTTTCTCAGTCTTCCCCTAACCCCGATGTCAGTCCCATTTTACAACAGTGGCACTATGCAATATTTGTCCGTTTGTGACTGAGATATTTCACTCAGCATAATGTCCTCCAGGAGCATCCATTTTGTATAACATTTCATAAGTTCTTTGTTTTTCAATGCAGCATAGTATTCCGTTGTGTGAATATATCAGAGCTTTTCTATCCATTTGTTTGTTAATGGGCACTTAGGTTGTTTCCAATTCTTTGCTATTGTGAACAAAGCCACATATGGGTGTGTATATATCTGTTTGGGTGGTAGTTATAGTTTCTTTAGGGTATATTCTCAGTGGTGGAATTGCTGGGTCAAATGGTATTTGTATTTGCAAGTTTTTGAGAAAGCGCCATACAGCCTTCTATAATGGTTGTACCATTTTACACTCCCACCAACAGCGAATAAGGGTTCCAATTTCTCTGCAACCTCGCCAGCATTTGTTGTTTGCTGTGCTGTTAAATTTTGCTTTTCTTACTGGGGTGATATGATATCTTGTAGTTGTTTTGATTTGCAACTCTCTTAGAGCTAGGGATTTTGAACATTTCTTCATTAGTCTTTTCTGACGAGACAGTATACAACAAAAAATAAGATTTAAGGGCAAAAAGGCAAAAAAAGAGAAAACACTTTCAATTTCTCTCCATCCTAGTGTAAAGAGAAGTGAAAGGGAAAGGTGGAATAAGCAGGAGGCTACAACATGGCATGAGTGAAACTAATAACATGGAGATCTTGTTAAAGAGGACAAGGTCTGTTAGATGACTTCAGAAAGCGCAGTAATAGCTATCGCCATGTGTTTTAGATTAAATGACCTGTGATAGCCTGCAGAAGTTCCAGATCAAATTAGCTTGGTTTGTTTATCCTGTACTGCAAATTGAATTGTGGAAATTAACAAGGATAATAGAATTGTGGAGTCAAAAGGGACCTTATAGGTCATGTAGGCAAAGCTCTGCCTAATTCAGGAATTTCTTACACAGCCCTCCTGACAGTTGCCCATCTAGCCTGGGCCTGAACACCCGGTTAGGCCTGGAGCTTGGTGCATCTTAAGGCAGCCCGTTACAGCTTCAGTAGTTCTGTTGTTGTTGCTGCTGTTCGGTGCCATCAAGTCAACCATGATTCACAGCGATCTTATGAAGGATGGATCCTGTGCCATCCTTATCATTCCTGGCACCCTTGAGACCATTGTTTCAGTCACTGTGTCAATCCGTTTTGTTGAAGGTCTTCCCACCCTTTGTTTTCCAAGCATCACATCCTTTTCAAAGTTCTGGACTCTCCTAACAACATGCTCAAAGTATGTGAGATAAAGTTTCACCATCCTTTCCTCCAAGAAGCATCCTGGCTGCACCCTCTCCAATACTTATGTGTGTGTTCTCAGGCAGTCGATGGGACATACAGCACTCTTCTCCAGCACGACAACTAATAGGCATCAGCAATTCTTCTGTTATCTGTATTCACTGTCCAACTCTCAGAGGCATAGCAGATTCTAACTGTGGAAAAGTACTGCTGGGACTGTCTAGGGACTGAGGTGAAATCTGCTTCCTATGATATAGCCTGTTGATATAGCCAGTTACTTCTCTGATTTCTTGGAGATATCTACCCATTCATTCACATGACAGCCCACCATGTATTTGAAGGAGATGTTCTTTTTCTTTTTTTTTTTTTTTCAATTTTTTCCATGTCTGGCACTTGTCTTCAATCTTGCAAAGGATGAAACAAACAAAGAAATAGCATAAACAAAACTGATTCTGTCTTAAGGTGACCCCATGCATGTCACAGTAGAAATAGGCTCCCTATATAGTTTTCAAGGACTGATTTTAAGGAGTAGCTTGACATGTCTGTCTTCTGAAGCATCTCCCGTTGGACTTAAACCTCCACACTTTTGGTTAGCAGTTCAAAACATTAACCATTTCCAACACCGAGGAGCCCTTTTAAGAAAGGCACAAAGGTTTTCACTGAGGAACCAACTTTCCTTCAACCATGTAGACTCTGAGGTTTGGAGTAGGGAGCGATTTGAACAAAGCCAAGTCATTTACAATCAGTGACTCCAGGACTTTTGCTGGAAATACTGGAAGATAATCTTCCCTTTTTCCAATATGAGTTCTGGTAAGTGGTGAATATGGTATTGACACAGGCAAAGGAAAGGTTGATTTAAAAGATGGACAACCCAGAGAAGGAAGGCTAGGCCAAGACACAGAGAAAAAGTAGGTTCCATGACATAATTTGGAACCCAAGCTCCAGCTGGGCTCAAATCCAGCATTTTGGTTGAGCTTGTGAGTTATCTGATGCAACACATCTGACTTCCTGACACCATTTTGAAACTATGCCTACGCCTGCACATGGAGGTGTGCTGCTTGGAAGTGCTTGTTCCTTAAATTCCACATTAGTCTTTGTTATTTTAAGCATGCTTCACATAAATGATGACTTGCTATGCATCTGAGAGCTGTATAATGACTAAGGATGACAGAAGAAGAATTGATGCTTTTGTGTTGTGGTGCTGGAAAAGAGTCTTGAACTGGACTTCAAGAAAACAAATAGGTCTGTCTTGGAGAGGGTGCAACCAAATCTCTCCTTGGAGGCCAGGATTTTGAAGCTCCATCTCACATACTTTGGAGGACATCATGCTCCAAAGGGTGGAGGGATGATGCAGGAGAGGAAGATTCCAGATGAGATGGATTGATACAGTAAGTGGGGTAATGGGGGTTGGTGTGTCTGTAAGGCTGGCTCAGGACAGGGCAGGCTTCAGAGCTGCTGGTAAATAAGGTTGCTATGGGTTGCAGCTCTCCTGCATAGGATCACTATGAATCGCCTGCGACTCCACAGCACTTAACAACACCAACATCAACATAGAGAGAGATCAGCTGGCCCAGTGGACAGAAAGCGATACTACCAAGCCAAAGGTGGGTGACTTTTAATTCATGGCCCTCATGCCTGTCTTTCATTGTTTTTGTTCAGACATTACTCCAGGTCATATAGCCCTGGTGTACAAATTGCTGTACAGTGGTAACTTGTGGTTGCTGTGAGGTTGAACACTGTGACACTGATGTGTCAAATGCCTTAATGGTTGGCTACCCAATGCGGACAAAGAGTGGGGTGGAGCTCCCCGATAAAACAAGCGTGGAAGGAGGAGTGGCATCCACTTGCATAATAGCTTGCCTCCGGAAACCCTATGAACCTGGAGAGAGGATGAAAGGTACCCAAGCATTGAGGACTCTCCTTCATAGGGTCGCTATGAGTCGCCTGTGACTTGATGGCACTTAACAACAACATGGGTCACAGTCAACTCAATGACACATAACAACAACAACAACAACAACAACAACTTTATTACTCCTCTTAAAAAATTAATGGATATGCTTCAAAATGATATAATTTGGAATTTTTCAGAGATAAGCATCACAGTCTTTGACCTGGACTTTGCTCAACCACTTTCTGAGCTTCTCCAACAACACTTGGTTCCTGACAATGAAACCACCTTACCTCTGTAACTTGATTTGTGCCACTATTAGAACCTCTACTCAGAATATTATTGCTTTTCAATTTTTGACTCATGCACTTTTAACTTGTTAGTTAAATTTGTGTCTTCTAGGCTGCAACACTTCCATGATACATCTTCAAGGATATGAACACGTACGGCTAAGCACAATTGATAACAGTACATCTAAATTCCAGAATCAATCTCCATAATAGTCTATGTGTTTCCTACTGCCAAGGGGGACCTTTAGAGTAGTGAGAGAAGACATTCACCCTGAAACCCACAGCATCCCTTTTCAGCAGGAAGTAGCTAAGAGAATATGCCATCCCCTTTTCCTTATGAATCAGGGTGAAGTCTCTCTCAGGGAGGAGTGATAGGAATGGCAAGGGACACACTGACAAAGGAGATTAATCAGAACTGGCTTTGACAAGCACTGTGGCAATTGGACAATTTAAACAGACATGGGAGGGGGGAAGAAGAACGAACTGGGGATGAGGGTGGAGAAAACAGTGCAACAATGAATGAATGAAAACCCAAAATCTCTGTAAATGTTCATTAAAACTAATAAAATTTAATAAAATACACACGCACACACACAAAAACACACTTGGTTCCTGTATACCCTTTAGGTACTGATCAGCTTCTACATCCATCAGGTAAATTCTCAGGACTTCTGAGGATTTGTCTGCTTATTTTTAAGAAAACAAGCTGGCAAAAAATGCAGCATTGGAGCACTTTAGAGAAGAAACAGTGAAGATATAAAGCCATCAGAAGGAGAATTTAAGTAACCAGTTCCATTGTATATAATTTAATACATGCTAATGTGCCATGGACTGCTAGGAGAACAAACAAGTTTGACCTGGAGAAGGTGAAGCCAGGCTGCTCCTTGGAGGCAAGGATTCTGAAGCTTTGTCTGAATAACTTTGGAATGTTGTGAGGCAGGATCAGTCCTTGGAGAGGGATGTCATTCTTGGAAGAGTAGAGGGAAAGCGCAAGACTTGAGGAAGACCCTCTATGAGATGGGTTGATTCTATCAATGGGGTAATAAGAGTAGGTGTATAAGAGACAATAAGATTAGCTCTGGATAGAACAGGGTTTAGGGCAATTGTACATATAGGGTCGCTATGAGTCATAGGCAACTCGACAGTACAAAGCAACAACAATATGCCAAGAAATCTGGAGGGAAACAACTTATCTGGCCAACTGACTGGAAAAGATCCATATTTATTTCTACCCCAAACAGAGGTGATCAAACAGAGTGTAGAAACGATTGAATAAAATTATTAATATTAAACACAAGCAAAATCCTGCTGAAGATTATCCAGAAATGAATGGAATAGTGCATTGACAGAGAACCACCAGAAACACAAGTTGGATTTAGAAGAGGCCATGACACTAGAGACATTATTGCCAATGTTAGATGGATCTTGACTAAAAGCAAAGGGTACCAGAGCAATGTCTATCTATGCTTCTTTGACTACTTAATGGCATTTGACTGTGTAGATCAGAACAAATTGTGGCTAACGCTGAGAAGAATGGGAATCCCAAAACAACACTTGATTGTGCTCAGGTGAAACTTATACTTGGACGAGGAGGCAGTTGTCAGAACAGAGCAAAGACACACGGCATGGTTCAAAATTACCTTTTCGATCTCTATGTGGAACAGAGCATTTGAGAGGCTGGCGTTTGTTAGGAGGAGTGTGGCATCAGGATTAGTGAAAGACTCATAAACTCTCTGAGCTATGCAGAAGATACACCTTTGCTTGCTGAAACCAAGGAGGACCGGAAACATTTGCTGCAGAAGGTCATGGACTGTAGTCTTCATTATGGATTGAAGTGCAACATCATCAAGACAAAGATTCTCATCACTGGGCCATTTGGCAACACAATGATAGATGGAGAAGAGATTGATGTTGTAACAATTTCAATTTGAGATTGATGTTGTAACAATTTCAATTTGCTTAGCTTTATAATCAACACTCTTGGCACCAGAAATTAAGAGACGAATTGCAGTGTGAAAGTCTGCTGTCAGGGACCTCTCCATAGTACTGAGAAGCAATGATGTCTTCTGGAGACTAAGGTGCACTTGTTCTAGGCCATGGTCTTTGCATTACATGCTATGCATCAGAGAACTGGGCAATGACTAGAGATGACAGAAGAAGAACTGATGTCTTTGAGTTGTGCTGGAGAAGAGTCTTGAACATACCATGAACTGCCAAGAGAACAAATAGGTCTGTCTTGGAGAATGTGAATCCAAGTTTCTCCTTGGAGGCAAGGATTCTGAAGCTTCATTTTACATAACTTGGATATGTACAAGGGACTGATCCTTGAAGAAAGACATCATGCTTCAAAGGCTGGAGGGACAGCACATGAAAGGAAGACCCTTGATGATATGTATTGACACAATAACTGGGGCAATGGAATTAGATGTGTTGGAGTCAGTGAGACTGGCTCAGGATAGAGCAAGGTTCAGAGCTCTTGTACATAGGATCGCTATGAGTTGCAGGCAACTCAATAGCACATAACAGCAATAGTAACAACAGTGTGGTCAAGCTGATAATTGGTCATTATCAATCTTTTTAATTCATTTATAAAATGCTATAAATAGCTTATACCCACTGATGTACTTAAAATAGAGTGAGAACTTATACTTTCTAAATGGTATTTTGTTCGCCCCCTCTCTTACCCCAGAGAAAATAAGAATTTTAGTTCTACTTGAGCTCCAAAATTCAGTGGCAGTATCCTAACGACTGAAGCTTGAAACCAAATCCAGTGACCTATTATATTGCTTTGTTATCAAAAAGTCCTCTTTAAAAGAAGAGTTTTCTTTTTAAATCCATTGTTGAGTGATGTTCGGTTGAGAGCTAGGGTAGGAAAATAGGGACTTGTGATAATCTGAGTAAAGTTAACACCAGAATTCGGAATGAAAGAATTCAAAAGAGAATACCAAGAATGAACAAGAGCTCAAGATTTCAAATTTTTCATTCAGCAACACTGGAACATTTCTGTTGCTTTATGTATGTCATCACTCCTAAAGAGCACAACATCTGTACATGCACACACAATCCATCTTCCTATCTCTATCTCCACTTGCCGACTGGGAAACCAGATGAATGGTGTGTGGTGGGAAGAAGGCCAGCTTGCTGTGCGGAATTCCCAAGACTGACATAGCAGAGGAAGCTCTTTTTTTTTTAAAAAATGAACACATTTCTTTATTTCATTCAAGCAGAATCAATAAGGCTCATGGGAAGGTTTAAAGAAAACCTAAGGTCAAATAGTCCTGAAGAAAACCACCTAGGTTTGAGAATGGACTTCACTGCACATTTTAGCCTTTTACCGCAGCCATGCCTTCAGTAGTGATGTCAGTTTGAAGACTAAGGTGTGCCTGATTCAGGCCATGGACTTCTCAATCACCTGCCTTGCATCAGGGAGCTGGAGAATGACTAAGAATGACAGTAAAGAATTGATAGCTTTGAGTTGTGCTGAAGAAGAGTACTGAATATCTGATGGACTATTGAAAGGATGTCTTGGAAAAAGTGCAGCCAGAGTGCTTCTTGGAGACAAAAAGGCAGTGTTTCATCTTTTATAAAATGAACATGTAGCTAGGTGAAGCTATTCCTTGGAAATGTACGTTATGCTTGGAAGGATGCAGAGTCAGTAAAGGAGAGGAAGACCCCAACAAAATTGATTGACGTGGTGACTTCAGTACCAGGCCCTCTTGTGTCAGGGACGATCGGGATGGTATAGGATAGGACAAGGTTCAGGTCGGTTGTTCATAGGGTCACTGTGAGTCGTGCTCAGTGGCACCTAATAACAAATGTGTTCGGTGCTCAGCAAATGACTCTGCCTTCCAAGTTACTGCATAAGTGTGTCACCTCCCGTAAGCCCCGGAGTCTATTTATACAAAGGCCCAATTCAACATTGTCTCCTCCCATCTCAAATGAATTTGGGGTCTTTATCTTGCACAATTTTCTAATAGTTATTCCCTTGATAGTCTATTGTCCAATGCACCCTCTTTCTTCAACGTTCCCAAGCACATTCAAGTGAATGAATCAACCAAGTTAGCACTATTGAAACTTAGCACTATTTCTGGTCATTGGCTATTATCATTTTCCTCTTCCAGCCATGATTATGGAAAGAATGGATCATTTCTACTTCTCTACCTCCCATGCAAGGGCAGACTGCAGTAAACAAGGCATGTAGGCTTATTTATGTTTACTTATTGCTTCCTATTGAACAATTCATTTTTGTTTGTTTAGCACATCTGTCTCTCTCAACCCCACAGCACCTTCAGAATCAAAGCTTCTTTTATCATTTATAATCCCTGTCAAAGAGCTCTCGTAGTATGGTATATGGTAGTATGGTAGTATCTCGTAGTATGGTCAGGCTGCTAATACTAAAGTTAGCTTTTCTAACACACAAGGTGTTCCATGGAATAAAAATGTGACGTATTCTGTTGTAATTAATTATAGCCTCAGAAACTCGATGGAGGATCACCATGAGTCAGAATTGGCTTGATTCCCAAGCTGATTTTGGCTTTTTTGGTTTTAGCCAGGGAGAGAGAACCCAGCAAGCAAGGTTGCTGTTGTTAGGTGCTGTGGAGTCAAGTAAGACGTACAGCAACCCTTTTAACAACTGACATGAACCCTGTCCTGTCCTGTGCCACCCTCACCATCTCTGATATACAAGCCCGTAGCTGCAGTCACTGCGTCAATCCATCTCGTCGAAGGTCTTCATCTCTTTTGCTTTCCACACATGATGTTCGTCTCCAAGGAATAACCTTTCCTAGCAACTTGCTCAAAATATGTGAATGAAGTTTCCCTATCCTTGTCTCTTAGGAGCTTTCTGGTTTCACTTTTCCTAAGACCTATCTCCTTGTTCTTTTGGATGTTCAGCACCCTTCTCCAACTCCACAGAAGAAGCCATCAATTCTTCTTCTGTCATCCTTATTCATGGTACAACCCTCGGGTGCATAGCAAGTGATCAGAAAGACCATGGTCTAGATCAGGCACACTTTAGTCTTCAAATCAACATCATTACTCCTCATTAATTTGGAGAGGTCCCTGAAAGCAAACGTTCACATGCTTTTCACCATGTCAAAAGTGTTTATCTTGTTAATTGGGCCATCCAATCCTTCTCCCATTCAGTCTTTAACCCACTATATAGAATTAACTGCTACATTATTCCACTGATACTGCTCTGGCAAATATCATCAACTCCTAATTTTCAGTCCTTATTTAGCTGATCTCCTAGCTGCATCATATCTCCTTGCAATTTCTCATCGCTCTAAGCTTTTTTCCTTCCTGATTTAGGAGCCTCTCTCTACTAATCCGTGGTCTTTTGTGGTTTTCTCTTCCTCTAATCATGTTGATTTACATACAATCTTGTCCTTGGCTTCTTTCATCTCCTCTCCTGGAATGACAGAAAACATTGCCATGACTCCAATAACCATAATATATGCCAGTAGCTCCCAATCACTCTACCGAACTCTAGCTATGTATCTACCAATGTGATTAGGGTTGGGTCACACTGACTCATTGCTGTCGAGTCAGAAACACTTTGTTGCTAACCTTCCAATAGATTTTCAGAGGCTGTAAATTACAGCAGAAGGGATTATCCATCTTTCTTCCTTGGAGCCGATGGTGGATTCCAACTAAGACAGTATAACTCCCTAGGAACTAGACCACTGCAACTCCCTTCATTTAAATTTCACCTGGCCTGGGTATTTGGGGACACAAGATTGTATGACTCTCTAGCTTCACCCATAGATTTTGGGTTTGCCAGCCTCTAACAACTATGAGTCTTTAGAGTTAATCTTTCTCTCACTCTGTCTCTTTCTATACATGCATACATACAATTTTTATACAGAATGAGTTGCTATCAAATTGATTCTGGCGAACTCATGTGCTGCAGATTGTAAATGGCTGATACAGTTTTTAAGACAGTGACCCTTTGAAAGCAGAAAGCTGAACACCAGGCTTTTGTTCCAAAGTGCTTCAGAGTGGGTTTGAGCTACCAATATTTTTATTTGTAGCAAAACCTTTAGCTAGAGGCTGCCACATTTTATTTCCTTCTCTGTCTCTCTCTCTTTTTTTTTAATTATTGTTGTGTACCATCTGATTGGATCCAACTAGTACAGGAGGAGATTGTCCTCTTTCTCCAGCAGAGTATCTGGTGGATTTGAACTGTGTGTCTTTGGGACAGCAGTGCAGCTTTTTGCCACTAGGCTACCAGAATTATATTCTCTCTCTCTCTCTCTGTTGTTGTTGTTATGTTCTGTTGAATTGCTTGAGGCTCAGCGCCCCTATGTACAATAGCTCTGAATACTGCTATACTGTTCTATCCTGTGTCAATCTTAGTGTCTCTTACCCACCTTCCCCCATTACCCCAGTCACTAAGTCAATCCATCTCATCAAGGGTCTTCCTCTCTTGCACTGTCCTTCTACCTCTCAAGCATGATGTCCTCTCCAAGGACTGATCCCTCTTTGCAACATGACCAAAGTATGTTGGACGAAGCTTCAGAATCCTTTCCTCTAAGGAGGAGACTAGTTTCACCAGCTCTCAAACCTGTTTTTTCTTTTGGCAGTCCATGATAAAATCAATACTCTTCTCCAGCACCACAGCTCAAAGGCATCAATTTTCCTTCTATCATACCTAGTCATTGTCCAACTTTCTGATACCCAGAAGGTAATTGTGAAGACTATGGCCTAGATCAGGCGCACGTTAGTCTTCAGATTGACATTGTTGCTCTTCAGTATTCTGGAGAGGTCCCTGATAGTAGACTTTCCCAATGCAGTTCACTTTGTGATTTCCTGGCTGCTGGTACCAAGGATGTTGATTGTGGAGCCAAGCAAACTGAAGCTATTAACAATCTCATTTTTCACTGTCTATCACGATGCTGCCAATCGGCCCAGTGATGAGAATATTTTTTCCTTGATGTTGAGCTTTAATTCATATTTAAGACTGCAGTCCTTGACCCTCTGTAGCAAGCACTTCCGTTCCTCCTCCGTTTCAGAAAGCAGGGTTGTGTCATCTGCACAAGACAGTTTGTTGATGAGTCTTCCTCCAATCCTGATGCCACTCTTCTCTTCATAGAGCCCTGCCTCCTATATAATCTGTGCTGTATATAGATTGAAAAACTGTATCTCTTTATATATAATCTTTAAATAATTTTATTGTTTCTGTTCCCCTAGAAAACCCTAAAACAACATGTTTCTAATTTGAGACTGTTAGTACCCTGAACACCAGGTGTGTATTCTAAATAGGCATCCTGTTGTTCAGTCTTGACCAAACATTGGCTCTGGTTTGGAGCAATGTTGTAAATATACAGCAATTCTGTGCTTCCTAAGGGTCATAACTGAGCCTATCACTTCTGCCTAAGAGAGAGATCAGAAGAAGAAATGAACAGAAATTGATGACCTTGGAGCAAGTTCCTAGGAAGATGAGCATCAGGATAAGCCAAGGCCAGGTCTGTCTGCACCGTGTTCAGCTAGCCCAGTGTTTGCAGTACATTATTTTTTTTGTTTTGTTTTGTATTTATTCCACCCCCAAATTTCTTAATAAAGTTTCTTCTGAAAAGTGTCTATTCTGTCTCAATGGACTTCAAAGAAAAAGGGGTTTACACACAGCCAGGACAAAATAAATTGACCATTCAGAGTGATTCCTCTCATGAGTCTAGGTACCTAGGAAATCAGAAGGGTAACAATTTGGCTGACTTAGCAGCCAGGGCAAGCTGAGCTGAGCAATCCTTCTGTTGTTGTTATGTACTGTTGAGTCAGAACCGACACATGGCAGCTGGATTTTCAGGGGCAGTAAACTGCCCAGGGGTAGATTGCCATTTTTCTGCCATGGAACAGCTAGTGAATCTGAACCTTGTGCCTTTTGACTGGCAGTTCAGCTCCTTACCACTAAGCCACAATAGCTCCCTTCTGGTCTATGCTTAATATTCACTGGGCATCTTTTGGCCTTGCCTTTGTGAAGGTAACTAACGTTTACATAGCAAAATGTTTGTAAAGAAATAGAATATCAAATGACTGGAAAAAGGTGCTTGGAATGACAGAGGGTTAGCAAAAGAGATAAGACCTTCAATGGGATAGACTGACACAAGTGACTGCAAAAATCTGCATGACAGAGAAAGTGCAGGGTCCAGAAAGGTTTCAATCTGTTGCACATGGGGTGACTAAGAGGGAGCTCATGAAGGATGGAGAAAAGACTGAAACTGTCAATGACTTCACCTTACTTGGATCCACAATCAAAAACACTTGGTTCCAGTAGTCAGAAGATCAGGAGACATATTGCACTGGGAAAGTCTGTAGTCAGGGACTTCTCCAAATTATTGAGGAGCAATGATGTCAGATTGAGGACTAAGGTGAGCCTGACTCAGGCTATGTTTTTTTTTCCAATCAGTTATATTGCTGAGAGCTGGGCAATGAATAAGGATTAACAGAAGAATTGATGCCTTTGAGCTGTGGTGTTGGAGAAGTGTCCTGAATATCTCACAGACTGCCAGAATTACAAACTGGAGTGCTTCTTAGAGGTACAAATGATAAAGCTTCCTCTCACATACTTTGGGAATGTTGCTAGGATAGACTATTCCTTAAAGAAGGATATCATTCTTGTAAAGGTGGAAAGACAACGGAGGAGAGGAAGAGTCTCAACTAGATGGAATGACACAGTGACTGCAGCAATGGGCTCGACTGTGTCAGAGATTGTGAAGATGGCACAAGATAAGACAATTGTTCATATGGTCACTATGAGTTGTATGCAACTCACTGGCACCTAACAGCAACAACAACAACAATAACAACATGTGGGAGCTCTAGTGATCTGCTACTGGTAAGGAGCTTCACTGCCAGCCTCAAGGTAGACTGTTCAAATCCACCACCGGCCATGCAATCTCCTGCCATGTGATTTACTGCCTCTGACAACTCACTAGTGGGTCGCTTAAGGATAATTTTTGACTTGAAGATAAATAACAACAAAAATGACTTGGAAGTAATTTTATGGCTGTTGTTAGGTGCTGTTGAGTCTCTTGTGACTCATAGTGACCCTATGTACAAGAGCCCTAAATCCTGCTCTATCCTGTGCCAACCTCTCTCCAACCCACCTACTCCTGCCACCCAATCACTGAATCGATCCATCTCATCGAGGGTCTTCCTCTCCTGCGCTGTCCCTCCACTCCCCCACACATGATGACTCTCTCCAAGGACCAGTCCATCCTTGCAACATGCCCAAAGTATGTCAGACGAAGCTTCAGAATCGTTGACTCCAAGAAGCATCCCAGCTTCATCCTTTCCAAGACAAACCTGTTTGTTCTCCTAGCAGTCCATGGTACAGTCAACACTCTTCGCCAGCACCACAGCTCAAAGGCATCAATTCTCTTTATGACATCCCTATTCATTCTCCAACTCTCTGATGCATAGCACGTAATTGCGAAGACTATAGAGTGGATCAGGCACACCTTAGTCTCCAGCCTGATGTCATTGCTCTTCAGTACTCTTGAGAGGTCCCTCACAGCTGACTTTCCTAATGCAATCTGTTTCCTGATTTCCTGGCTGCTGTTACCAGGAGTGTTGACTGTGGAGCCAAGTAAACTAAAACTGTTAACTATCTCAATCTCTTCACCATCCATACAACATAGGAGCAAATAGAATGAGAAAATATTGTTTGAGGAATTCTAGAAACAATGGCACAAGATCCAGCTTCTTTTTATGACTAACATGTTTATCATGTCTGAGAATAAAGAAAGACATTTACTCCGATTTGACTAATCAAACGTCATAATCCATTCCACTGTCTCCAATTTCTATTTCTTTTTTAGACACAAGCAAAAGACCATTTAAGCCATTTGGGTATTTTCTGTATCAATAACATTACAATTTGCTGTTTCAGTTTGCTATTATTGTGTGTAGACATTAGTGTGGCTCTGTTTGTTAAAGTTTCTTAAAACTTGGACATGTTTGAGTTCTTAGAGTGGCTTTTCAGTTCCCAAGCATGACTTTCATAAATGATTTTTTTTTTCATCCTTCTATTTCTCGAGCATCCTTTCTGATGATGAAATGTGGAGTACCTTAGTTCGCTATCCAGTGGAAATCTCCTGTGTCAGCCTGGATAAGCTCTTTAATTGTTTTCAACACGGTGCTTATTTCTCACCTGTGCATTTGTTCATACAGTGAGTGTTGTTTCTGTCCCTGTCCTTGTATTCTTATTCTTCAGAGGAATTATCACCTCCTCCATCATGCTGTACTCATTGCCTCCTGCCCACAGGAGCTTCTTTTTTTTTTATAGCTTTTGCTCCATTACTAGTCCTGTGTCTTAGCACTTAATCTACCGTAAGCCAAGCTAATAAAATGGACATGGTGCTCTTGGTTAAATTTATCAAGGCAGACCTGTGTGGACTTCCCTCTGGCCAGAGGAATGAAATGACTCATGGCACCAGTTCATCTTAGAGACTACAGTTTTTCTGTTCTTTAACTCTGTAGTATGGATGTCCCTTCTCTCTCCAGCAGTTCCTAGCACTCAGAGACTCTGGCCTGTTCTCTGGAGCCTCCCTAGTATTCTGTTGTTGTTGTTGTTATGTGCTGTCGAGCCACCTGCGACTCATAGCGACCATATGTACAACAGCCCTAAACTCCGCTCTGTCCTGTGCCAACCGCACTGTCTCCGACACTCCCATCCCAATTATCCCAGTCACTGAATCAATCCACCTCATAGAGGGCCTTCTATTTACATAGCAGCCATTGTTTAATTTACTTGGAATCTAAGAGAACTTAGCACAACCTAAACTGTTTAAAAGCAATTAGATGAGTGAAAAGGATAGGGGAAGTCAGTCTGACTCAGGGAGGGGCCAGAATTTCTGGAGCACAAGGTTTCTTTCTGAACTAACACAGTGCTCGTAAGCATGTGCGTGGGGTGGCTGCCAAGCCCCGGCTATAAATGGGAAGGTGGTGCAGGAAAATGAAGCCTGGTCAGAGTGGATAGCATGGCTGCTGGTCATGTTCTCATTTGAGTTTTACCTTCAGAGTAACTAAACTTCAAAGTCATTGTCAGTGAGTTCATTCTAACTCACAGTGACCGTCCATAAGGTGGCTGTGGTGGTAAATCTTTAAAAAGGGGGGGGATTGCCCATCCTTCTGTGGAATCACTGGTGGACTGGAAGGCTTGGAGGCTCTTAACTGGCAAGCTGTACTACATGCTATGGACTGTTACACTTATTAAAACCTCCACTGATGATGTCTTGGAAGTGCTAATATTCGAGCCAACTTTGATGTTGACTTCCTAGAACACTCTATTGCACCGGATTTGAAAGTCTGGGATCTATAGAAGAGAATATTCTCATCAGCCAGAAATGTGGCCTAGGAATAAATTTGTCAACCCTGAACTTGATCTAAAACCAAACTCACTGCTGTCATGTTGATTACAACTCATGGTGACCATTTAGCAGACAGTGCAACTGCCCCATAAGGTAAATGGTGGGTCTGAACATCTGACATTTTGGCTAAGCAATTGATCACTTTAAACATGGTACTACCAGGCCCATCTGATTTTATTACTTTTTTAAAGTATTTATTTTATATTGGTTTATTTACAAAGTTCACATACATTGTTTTTCACCCTTGATCTTCCCCATTTGCTTCACCCACCCCTTCCTCCACCCATCAAATTGTATGACCCAATGATTAACCTTTGGAAGCAGGAATGGCATCCACTTCCTAAACAACTTGCCTCTGGAAACTCTATAAACTTTGAGAAATGATAGTTATCGAAAGGTTTCAGCTCTTTTGTTCATAGGGTCCCTGTAAGTTGTGCTCAGTGATGGCAATCTACACCAACAACAACATGATTAACCACCCCTGCTCCCCCTCCCCACCTATCCTCACTGCTATTCTGCCCCTTCTTCCCCTAAGATACTCTCATACTTGTTCTAAAATAATGGTTTTATACAGTATTTATCCTTGTGAGACTGAGTTCATTCACTCAGCATAATGCTCTCCTGTTCCTCCCAAGTTAGGTAGTAATTTATAAAATCATTGCTCTTACATGCTGCATAGTATTCCATTATGTGAATGTACCATAATTTCTTAATCCATTAGATTGTGTGGTTGAGCATGTGTGCTATTTCCATGTTCTTGCAATGATAAATAATGCTACTATGAACATTGGTATACAAGTCTCCATTTGTGCCTCAATTCTCATTTTCTCAGGCTGTATTCTAAGCACTGGAATAGCTGGGTCATATGAAATTTCTATGTTTAGCTTTTTAAGTAAATGCCAAACTGCCTTCCAGAATGGTTACACCATTTAACAATCCCATCAACAATGCATAAGAGTTCCTATTTCTCCACATCCTCTCCAACATTTATTACTTGCTGCCCTGTTAAACTTTGCCACTGTTACTGGAGTGAGATAGTATCTTATTGGTTTTATCTCTCTTATTGCCAGTGATTTTGAGCATTTCTTCATGTGTCATCCAAATATCTTTGATCATCCAAATATCTTCTTCTGTGAAAACTCTTTCCATGTTTTTTTGCCCATTTTGTAATTGTGTGATCAGTCTTTTTCTTTTTCCTTACAGGAGGTCCTATAGGATTCTGTAAACTTTTGATATGAGACTGTTAGCCAAATGTGTTTTTTTTTGTTTTGTTTTGTTTTTCTTTGCCTATCCTCCTTCTCCTTCAGAGCAGTTTGTGAATTTGAACTGCATGCCTTCAGGTTTGTAGCGTGTCTTCTAGAAAAGCTACATGGTGGCCAATGTATACGAACTAGGCCACCAGAGCTCCTTAGTATGGGCTAATAGACAAGTTCAAGACAATTCTTTGCCTATGAAGGGTTACAATTTGATTGCAGAAATAATGAGACTGCAATATAACTACTCAGCTCACCGAGTTGTTTCCAGCTAATAGTGATCTCCTGTTGGGTTTTGGAGACTGTCAGTCTTTATGGGAGGAGACTACCCATCTTTCTCATAGGTAGTGAGTTTGAACTACTGACCTTTCAGTTACCAGTCCAACACCTGACACACTAAATTCCTAGGCTTCTTAACTGTAGTTGTTATTGTTTGCCTTTAAGTTGGAATAGACTCAAGGCTAACCCTTTAGTGGGTTTTCAGAAACAGTAAATAGGATGCGTTGGAGATGACTCATCATTCTTCTACAGGGCAGGGCTCCCCCATAAAATAACCACTAGGCAAACTCTAATATGATGGCTGCATGGTAAAGAGCTGTGCTGCAATCTCGAAGGGACATGGTTCAACTCCACCAGCTGCTCCACTGGAGAAAGATGGGCAATGTCCTCTCGTTTGATTAAACTGCCTGTGAAAACCTGCTGGAGGGTCAGCTGTGGATCGGTTCTAACGCTCCTGTACACAATAACAGCAACAACACAACTAGTAGGCAAATATTAGAGTCCTAAACTAGATCAGTGTTAATTTTAATGTTTAAAGATGAAAATTTTATGGCACAAAGTTGATGCAAGCAGAGAGAAGCTGAGTATGAGTTGCCCAGGTTGGGAAAAATACCTGCGTTGAAGGGTGCCTAAGCAATCAATTCAAAGGACTGAAGTCTAACTTTGAGGAATAAGGACAGAGAAATGGAGGAAAAGTAGAGGCAAAGTAGGAGTAATCAAAGAACAACTGACATTTGACAAGAAGAGTAAGTAAGAGTAAGAGAGAAATAATTGTACCTGAGCTGAGTGACATGAAAGGGTGTCATTGAAATGGCATATAATTTGACAAAAGATGATGCAGGGATCTTGGCTTCTCATAATCACTTGAAAGGAAGTCACTTAACTTGGATGGAAGAGAAAGGCAAGAAGAGTCTCTAGTCCCTTACCCAAGGAGTCATGCCAACGTGGCTTTATCAGGGCCTTGTCACGTGCACAGAATGTGTGGTTGCCCTTGTGTACCAGTGTAAGCCCAAACTGTAACATTCTCTGGGGAAATGCAGGACAAGACCCCATGAAAAGCGGGTACTTTATAAAGGGAACAAGAGATTGATCCTTATGTAGTCCAGAAAAGTAGGGAGCCTCGTTAGTGAAAAATATCAACAACTGGATACTAGGAATTGATTCCAAAATTTAGAGTCCATTTTGTATATTTTATCAGGTTTCTGTGTCCATTTTCATATTCACAGGTTCAGCACCATGGCTATGCTCATAGACACATAATCTCTGTTTTACTTTGGAAAGTCTGAGATGTTGAGAATGTAAATACCCCACAGATTATAGGATATGTTATAGAAGAATCTTCAAAGACAGCATTAATTTCCACATAATAAAATGGTTACTATATCTTTTCTTGATAGGCAGGCAATTAACTCAGTAATTAAAAGCATGGACTCTGGAGTCAGACTACTTGAGAAAACTATTTGTTGTTTTCCAACTGCAAGGCAATTCTGTGCCTCAATTTCCCCATCCATAACACAAAGTATGTATCTAGTCTAGTTGCCATTAAATCAATTAACAGGGTTACTATAAGGCTAAAAACGGAAACTGTTCAAAATAGAGCTTCATGTATGGTGCGTGCTTGAGTGTTAGTTATTATTTGTGATTGGAGGTGGTGAAGGAAAAAGAAAAAGACATGATTATATGTTTGTATACTGCATCTTAGGAACTAAGTGTTTAGGAGCTGGAAACCATATCATTAAATATTCTAAAAATAGTCTGTAAGCCTGAAAATTCTTTAATTGAACACACCATGCTATTTAATTTATTTCCAAAATTTGTGAAGAGTTCAGAGACGTGAATGAGAGAGCTCTGATGTTACTGCTTGATATCATTCACTGGTAAAATAGAAGCTTCATAATAGCCAGAGGTGGTTGAAAACGTGCATATCTTAAAATGAAGATGATGATGATGATCAAACTGTTTAGATTCTTTCCAGAGTCCTGGAATTTGTGATATTGGGGTGACCTGCCAAGGCCATTCACCCTCAGGAGTTCTTTTTGAATCTTAAAGAAATTTGTTTTCTGGACTTACCTTGAGGCCAAAGAATAACTTATACAATTTCAAACTCACTGCTGTGAAGGCAAGTCTGATACATGGTGACCTCCATCAGGTTTCTGTATTCTTTTTGAAAATTGTCTATGTGCAACTATCTTCAAAAAACAGGAACTCCAGGGCCAGACTAGAGACTGCTTTAGGATGTATAGCAGGTCCTTTGTGATTTTTCTGTAACTCACTCTGCATTTTCACGTTATTACTTGAACAATTAACTATGCCCAAAACTGCCAAAAGAACAAATAGATATGTCTTAGAGAAACCACCACCAGAGTGTTCCGAGAAGGCAAAGATGACAAAGGTTTGTCTCACATACTTTGGGCATGTGGTTAGGTGAGGATATTACTTGGAAAGGGAAATGATGCTTGGAAAAGTGGAAGGTTGGTTAAAAAGTGCAAGACCCTCCACCAGATGGACTGACACAATGACTACTGCAATGCGTCTAGTATGTGAGAGGTGATGAGGACGGCAGAATGACAGGACAAACCTTCATTAGAGGAGGTATAGCTCAGTGGTAGAGCATTTGACTGAAGAATGACAGGACAAGATTTGGTTCAGATCTGTTGTTCTTAGGGTTGCCATAAGTCACAATCAACTCAACAGCACCTAACAACAACAACATGACTTGCTGCTGAAGATCAAAGACTATTGCCTTTAATATAGATTATATCTCAACACTAAGAAAAAAAAATTCTCAGCACTGGACCAATAGGCACCATCATGATAGATGGAGAAACCATTGAAGTTAACAATTTCATTTTACTTGGTTCTGAAATCAATATCAATGGTAACAGCAGTCAAGAAATCAGAAGATGTATTGCATTGGGAAAACCTGCTCTCAAGGATCTCTTCAAAGTGCTAAAGAGCAGGATGTCAATTTAAAGACTAAGGTGTGTCTGATCCAAGCCTGGTATTTTCAATTGCTTCTTATACTTCTAAAAGATAGACAATAAATTGGATGAAAGAAAAATAATTGATTCCTTCTTCCTTGTTGTTAGGTGCCATCAAGTGGAGTAGGACTCATCGGGACCCTATGAACAAAAGATCTGAACCCTCTATCCTGAGCCATCCTCACACTGGAGAAGAGTACGGAATATCCTATGGATTGTCAAAAGAACAAACAAGTTTTAGAGGAAGTGCAACCAGAATGCTCATTAGAGACAAAGATGGAAATTTTGTCTCACATATTTTGGACCTCAAATGAGGAGAACTTGAAGCACTTGATGCAGATTGAGGAATGTAGGTTTATGTATGGATTGCATTTCAATGTCAAGAAAACAAAGATTCTTACCACTGGACCAATAGGCAACATCATGATGGGTGGAGAGGAGTCTGAAACAGTTAATAGCTTCATCTTGCTTGGATACACAATTACCATCCTTGGTACCAGCAGTCAGGAAATCAGAAGACACATTGCACTGGGAAAATCTGCAGTTAAGGACCTTTCCAAATTACTGAGGAGTAATGATATCAGTTTGAGGACTAAGGTATGTTTGATTCAGGCCATAGTCTTTCCCATTACTGGCTATGCATCTGAGAGCTGAACAATGAATAAGGATAACAGAAGAAGAATTGATGCCTTTGAGCTGCGATGTTGAGAAGAGCACTCAACATCCCATAGACAGCCAAAAGAACAAACAGATATGTCTTGGAGATGGTGCAGCTGGAGTGCTCTTTGGAGGCAAGAATGATGAGACTTTGTCTCACACACATTAAGCATGTTGCTAGGAGGGGCTATTCCTTGGAGAAGGACATGATACTGGGAAGGGTGGAGGGTAGGCGCAGATGAGGAAGACCCTCAACCAGGTGGATTGATACAGTGACTGCTGCAATGGGCTCTTGTGTGTTACAAAGTGTGAGGATGACACAGGGTGGAGAAGATATTTTTGTACCTTGGGTTGCTATGAGTCATAGTCAACTTGAGGGCTAATAACAACAACAACTTTGGACATGTTGCCAGAAAGATCCAGTTCTTGGAAAAAGACATCCTGCTAGGACAGATAATCAAAAAGAAGATGACCGTTAAGGAAATGAATTGACCACTGACTACCATAATGGGCTTAAAAATGAAAGGGATTGAAACGATGATGTAGGATAGGGCAAAGTAAGAATTGTTGTTCACAGGGTCAATATGATTTATACTTGGATTCATGACATCTAACAACATACAACCACCTCATGACCTAGGCTCCGGTGGCCTAGTGAGTAAACAAGTGCACTGCCAATCAGAGGCAGGTGGATTGAATTCACCAGCTACTCCATGAAAGATAAGCAATCTCTGCATATTTGATTTACAGCTTTTGACAATCCACTGGAGGGTCAGCTACAAACTGGTTCCAGCTCTGCAGCGATGGGATGAGTTGATGACCTATGTAAGTGTTTCACCATCTCCTCTTTGCTGCGCTTTTCTTAACAAGTTGAGATGACACTGCCCTATGTGAAACATTCTGTCACTGATTTTTTTATGCTTCTCTAAGCTTTGGTCTTTAACCATGGGTTCTTGTCCTAATTTTCACTTCTAATGGATGCCAAACCTTAGTTGAAAACTAAAAAGAGTGGAATCAATCAATTTTTATCTGAAGAGCAATGGTGTCTCTCTGGAGATTAAGGTGCCTCTGATACAGGCCCGCAATCACTTGTTATGCATCAGAGAGTTGGACAATGACCAAGGATGATAGAAGGAGAATTGATGCCTTTGAGCTGTGATGCTGGAGAAGAGTATTGAGAGTACCATGGACTGCTAGGAAAACAAACAGATTTGTCCTGGAAAGGGTTAAACCGGGTGGCTCCTTGGAGAAGGACATCATGCTTGGGAGAGTGGAGTGACAGTGCAGGAGGGGAAGGCCCTCTATGAGGTGGATTGATTCAGTGACTGGGATAATTGGGATGGGAGTGTCAGAGATAGTGCGATTGGCACAGGACAGAGTGGAGTTTAGGGCTGTTGTACATAGGGTCGCTATGAGTCGCAAGCGACTCGACGGCACATAACAACAACAACATACATCAGGAAAGCAGAAACAATCTCGTTTGCAGCTCAATTCAATTACCTAACACGAGATAAGCTCTGCTTAAAATTCTGACAGTCATTTGGCAACAATAACAACAAAAAAAAAGTGAAACAAAACCAAAGCCCACCAGTTTCTTTATGCCTTTTTTAAGGAAAAATTATCTCAGTACAATATCCCTTGCCAAAAGTTGAAGACACATTTGAAAGGTTACCATGTAAGAATAAATCATTAAAAGACTTTCAAGATGAGTAGCATATTTTCAAATTGAGTTTCTGCCTCTGAACAGATGGATTTATGTTATGTAATATTTTTATATAACTTTTAATTAAATTAGCTTTAGCAGGTGATATTTTAAAATACATTTAATTGGATTTTTTTTTTATTCTAGCCATTTATCATGTACAGCTTGTCCTTACCATTGTGATTTCTCAGGTTTCATGAGGAAAAACCTCAATCTCAAATTCACTGCTGTCAAAGCAGGTCTGACTCTTAGCAGCCTTCCATCAAGGAGAAGAGCCTATCTTTCTTTCACCCTTGGAGTTGCTGGTGAATTCAAACCACCAGAGACAACAGTCTTTGGATTAGCCCTGCAACTTGCCAAGATACTAAGCCAGCAGAGGTCCCTAAAGCAGAAAAACAAAACCAAACACCAAAACCCTTCATTGTGGTGGAATCAGAACATGACTTAGGAGATTATTAGCCATTTCTTCTGCTGAGCTGAGGGTAGATTCACACCACCACAGAAGCATGGCCTTTGAGTTAGCTTCACAACTCCTTTAGACTGTAGTTATGTGCTGAACCTCCAAACAGTTTTCAGAGGAAGGAATCTGTGCAGGAAGAAGATGTCTATCTTCTCTTGTGGAGCTGTTAGTGAACTTGAATCACATGCCTTTGGGTAGACAGCAGAACTCTTTACCACTAAACCGTGTAGGTCACCCCAAATTCTTTAAGGGGTAAATTCAAGTTGTGATGCTAATTTACTGCTCATGGGAAAAGGAGTAACTTGGGAGTCTTACTTTGGGCTTCCCTGAGCCCCAGGGAACTAACAAAGCTCTTTATAACCTTCTCAGACTTGGCCTAGTTGTGACCAGGCTGTGACCAGGCAGACTCCAAAGGAATCTTGTGGATACAGCTTGTGTGTAGGGTGCAATACGCAGGAGTCTTGGGCCTCTTTTTCTTTTGTGTGCACTCTCAAAGGTAGCCACAGCCACACAGCAGGATCGAGACAGCTTGGAATCTCTCTTTGTTCCCAGCACCAGCAGAGGAACTTTTCTTTAGTGAAAAACTCCAAGTCAGGACCTTTCCTTCAGCAGCTGGAAAGCTCCGTTGTGTTTATCCTTTTGTTTGCTTTTTCTTTTCTTCTTTCACTCCCACTTCCCACTGTGAGGCCTTTCCTGAGAGAATGAGGATCCTTTAGGTTGTTCTACAAATTAACCTCTCAGGCAACCTTCCAAGTCATGCAAAAATGGTATCTTTTTTGTTTATTTGTTTGTTTAAATTCTATCTATAGAATTTAAAGTTACTGAACTTTTGCATCATTTTGGTAGAAAATTTGAAAATCCATTTCACTGTATACTTGGAAGTACAAGGTACTTTGTTCAAAGAGAGCGGAGGGAAATAATGTGGAGAAAATTACAAAGATAAGTTGAAATGAAAAGGCATTACACATACTGGACTAAAGCAGCAGCACCAATGTGGCTGAGTTCCATGTACGGTTTATATGTGCACCATAGGTCAGATGATGTCATCCAATCACAAAATTTGCATGAAATAAAAACCTGATGTAACATATTTAAGGGAATATATGTCTTCCCCATGTACTTCCAGGCAGTGACATTAGCACTGTAGTTAAGAGACTTTGTAAAACCATTGATTTTAGACACCCAACCAAGAATCACTCATACTGGTCGTTTTGCTGGCAAGTTCTGTTTAGTTAAAATGGTCAAACGGGGCAAACAGAGCTTGAGGCTAATAACGAGCTTTCTGTGGAATAGGCTAGGTATGAACGCTTTAGCTGAACAGCTTTCTAAGTGTGGCTTATGTACAATGCACTAGAGAGCTGGGTGTCCAGTGGGGAAGCCCACGGTTGAGGATAGGATGCAGGTCAGGATCAGCATTCTAAGTTGCAGTGCCAGTGTGGCAGGTGGGCGGATTCTGGAGGGCTAAGCCAACCAAGCCCAGACAGTGCTCTCCAGGGAGGCTGCCCAAGGTGGCTGTGTTTATCTTCAGAGCCCCTTCATCTTCCATGTGTTTCATCTGGCTGTCAACTTAACTGTGCATATAATTAGCCTGGAATTAAGGTGTCAGGAGATGATGGCTTTGAATGGTCCTAGCAGCAATTTATTTCACTATCAGGAGCATCATCTGACAGAGGAAAAGCCTCCCCACTGTTTATAAAGGAGAAAAATCAATGGATTAGATGTGCTGGATTTTTTTTAAGGCTGATATGCACCTGTTAGGTGCCTAGTCTGTGGGAAGCAACTTAGGTGTTACTGAGACATACTCTGCCCTGTGGGGACTTGGAACTTCAATGTGGATAAAAACACATTGGTGAAGACAAATGGGAGAAATGTAAACCAAATAGTATAGACCATAATGGTAAATGAGTGGTGATTAAGTGATAGGTTCCCATAGCTGAGATCAAAATGGGGATCTCATTCTAGCAGAGGGGGAAAAGTGGAAACATAATTCAAATAGCAATCCAAGGAAACAAGAGGGAGAATTTAAGGCGAACTATAGGGAGTGTAATAGTTATCTATTTTGTTAGCATTAAACTTCTAATACTATTCCTTTCTTTTCTTTTTAAAGACGATTGTTTTAAAGTACCTTGACAGACTACACTTCCATGGACATTTGAATGTAGGGAAAAGAAAAAAAAGCCTTGGGGGTTAAAGCTTCAATATGAACCGCATTAAATAGAGAAGATTCTTTTAGGAAAGGCTCCTAAAGTTGTCTTACATTTCTTAAATCAATCTGTAGCACATAATCAGTAAAACCGTATCATTTAAACAGAAAAATCATAACTGAGAAACTCACCCTTATGCAGCTGCAACCTATTATGGATTGTAACTTAACACATGAGTTTCAGAAGTTGTTAAAATTGAGTTCAGGTTAACAAATCCATGGGAAAGCTGGACAATGAATAAGGGAGACCAAGGAAAAAAAAGATGCTTTTGAATTAGTGGTGTTGGCAAAATATACTGACTATACCAGCAGAAGGAACAAATCTCTCTTGGGAGAAGTACAGCCAGATTGCTCCTCAGAAGATCTGTTACCAGGAGAGCCCAGTTCCTGAGGCAGGCAGGCATCATGCTTGGTAAAGCAGAGCATCAAGAGAAAGAAGACCTCCAATGAAATCGACTGACACAGTGGCTTGAACAAGGGCTCAACCACCAACAATTGTGGGGGTAGCACAAGACTGGACAGAATTTCATTCTATTGTACATACCATCATTATGAGTTGTGATTGACTCATCAGTATCCAAAATAAGCATAGAGAAATGAGACAGCAGACCATGAAGGAGTGTGAGATTTTACCACAGAATGGATGCTCGAAGCACTTATATTTACTAAATCTTATTTGCTCATAAGAAACAAATGTATTAGGATTAAGTATGGCCATGAAGAGATCAAAAGTCACCTATTTTTTTTCTATATTGAAAATTGTTCATTTTCATCTGAGGTTGAGATCTTCTGATATTCAAAGTCTGCCAAACGTAAATTTACTGTGGGGTTGGGAGGTGAGGGGAAGAGAGAAAAATAGAAGCCATCATTGACAGTAGATTGGATGTATGAATTTTTCTTTTAGGATAAATCCAAATAACAATAGTTACATCCTGTATTTATAAAGTAAAATTAGCATTTGAATAAGCTTCAAGAAAGACATCCCATAGTTTAGATGCTAAAACTCTCCAAGTTCAAATTATTGTAATTAAGATGCAACTGTTAAACTGAAGAAAGCTCAAGAGCAGTAGGCTGGGCTTTTTTTTTTTTAAGTCACATTCTTCCAGGCGCACTTCTGCCTTGGGATGCAACGCGATGTGTGTAGGGATTTTAATGCACAAAGGCTTTCATCCCTTACATCCTACTTCATTCTTTTCTTTGAAATGCAAAAAGCTATAAATGCATCATCCAATCTATAGATTTCAAATATCTGCACTCAAAGCATGGACTGGAGAAAATCCTTAACTCTTGAGGATTTGGTCTCTCTCAAGTTGCATGTGGCCAGGTTCGTGATCGCTAAGATGTTTTTAATAGCTCTACAGTCTGGCCTGATTTTTCTAAAGGGTAAAAATGTACTTTTCTTTGAAGTGGAGTATTGGCTGATCTGATATAAATAAAACCTTTCACGTAGAAAAAAAAATGTTTCCCCAAATGGAAGAGTTAATGCACCTCAGATATGTGAGAAATTCACTTCCCACTGTGCAATGGTTAGGAAAGTTTCTGTCTTATTTTTTCTATATAAAATTTGGGGAAAAATTATTATTGAAATCTAACATATCACTGATTAAGTCACTGCTAGATATGAAAGCATTCTCATGACTGCGACGGCAATCAAATGAACTTTTAAACCATCTGTTAATCCAGATTTTGGTCGTCAGTCAATGAAGTGGTTTCTCCCCACAGAGCTGGCTGACATTCACAAATCTAGCTTTTTGCCCGAGTTGGCAAACTCAACCTTGCTAAGAAATAGTGGTAATCGTCTCTAACTTAGGTATCAGGAAGTATACCTCCAACAGATGTCAATATAAACTTTCCCCCAATGCACAATAAGGCTATAAACTTCCAGAACTAATCTAGGATTAGCATTAACTCCAACAGGTTCATGTTGCCTACATGGCTGTGTGGCCCTTCCAGATCTAATTCGCACAGGTCTCCTCAGCTTACACTCTTCTCCCCCAATGGGTCATTCTTGTGTTGCCCAAGCCTGACTTTGGAAAACTTTCACCCTCTTCTCCAAAAGGTCCTTCTCTCCATTCGCCTGTCACACTCTAAATCACTCTTTACTGCCTTGTCTTGTTCAGATTCAGTATTCAATAGGTTCCATCCACACTCCCAAGAGAGTTCATTTCTCTCCACTTTCTGTTTTCCTGGGGAGCTCTGATAGCATACTGCATAAGGCGCTCTTTATGACCATGTGTTTCTGACAGTTTGAAGCTGACAAGGGAGAAAGATAAGTAGTCTTCTCTCTGCAGCTGACAGTCTCAAAGACCTAGTGGTGGGTTGCTATGAGTTGGAAACCCTCAGTGCCAGTGAGGGAGCTCTAGTGGCCTAATGGTAAGAAGCTGCATTGCAATTCCAGAGGTATGCTGTTCAAATCCACCAGCTGCTCAGAGGGAGAAGAATGGGCAATCTCTTCCCGTGTGATTTACTGCCTTCCGAAAACACTAGAGGTCCATCTACAGATTGGTTCCAACTTGACAGTATCCACTAACAACAGTGCTATCACATTAAATGGCTAATATAGCATTTCTGAGAGGCAGTCTCTTTTCTTGGCAAAAAGTGAGGAAATGGAAATGGGAATACGGACTTTGAATCCTGATTGATTTACCATCTTTGTGACTCTGGGCAAGTCACATTAATCTTCATGAGTCTCTATATCAATTTTATCAACATTGCACGCTTGCTGTCAAGAATACATATTCATGGTAGCACAGTGCCTAACATGTCATGAGAACTCAACACCGTGGCATCACTGTAAGAAAAAGGCAGACAGGCAAAGTATGCTTTATTAGTTTGAGAAGGGAAGGGCAGTCAGTAGGGGTTCAGTGATACATTTCTTGCTTTCCAAGTGGAAGACTTAAGCTTAATTCCATGTACTTCAGGCTCAGCCCCCACCCATCCACTACTAGAGGCTTGCATGGACTAGAAAAGACATCTACTTCTGAAACTAGCAAGTGAAACTCTAAAGAGTATAGCATTTATATCTGTAACTGATCATGAGAAGATTCATGACTAGGCAATGCTTTGTTGTATTGTCCATGGGGGTCATCATGGGTCAGAAGAGGTACAACAGAACTCAGATTAGAAGCTGAAAGTAAAGCCATTTTGAAATCGTGGTGTGATTTCTTTTGAGAAAGTATAGGAGGAGCTGTCAAACAGTGTCAAAGAGTGTGATCACAGTTGTACTCAAAGGAGGGGGAAGGAGGGAGGAACTCTAGGGAACTCACAATCTTTTGTTGTCACATATGAATAAAAAGGAATTGGGTGTTAGGACTGAGAATGGAAGGCAGCATGGAACTGTGTGTGTCATCATTTCACTGCAAGGGGACTCTGACTCTGGAGGCTTCAGTGATGGGACATTTCTTGTGCCGGGAACAGCCTAATGTCAGTTTAGATGAGTCAGCTGAAAACTGAGAGCCCACTTTACCCAACCTCCCTATTTACTTTTCATTTGAAATGTGAAATTGTGAAAAGGAAAAAAAAAAAAAAATGTTGTGGCATTAATTTCTTTCCGGGAGAGAAAGCACAAAACAAATCACAACTGGTGCCAGATGAACACCTCATCTAAAATAAATGATAGATGTAATGCATTACAAAATGCTGTTTGCAGGACCTCCTTGACTGGGAAAGCCCTAGAGTTTTATTTCCTTAAATGAATTTAACTATTCCCACGTGCCTCTGTCTCAGACCAGAAAACGCTCTGGGTGCATTTCCTACCCACTTGAAAAGAACATTCCGCTTACTATGGCTTATTTAAAAAAAAAAAAAAAAGTCAAAAAGCAGTCGAAGCAACAAATCATCTATACTCCCTGCACTATGTGTGTCCAAACTGTGAAGGGGGGGGGGGAACCCCCAACAAAACAACCCATAACTTTGTGTTCTTAGAAAAGAAACTTAGACTCTGAAATTATGTTCTTAAATTTTTCTTCTTTGTTCAACTGTGCGGGGTTTTAAGCAGCCCTGGATAGGCTCTTTCCATCATTCAGGAAAGCTAAGTAGCAATTTTTGTCCAGGAATTGGCAGTGAAGTGTTCAGTCCTTTCTTTCTGGGAGGGAGGCTGGACTGAGCGAGGGGGAGGAGCCAGAGCGGACTGCTGGGACCCTGGAGTCCAGGTTGGTGGCAGTTTTCTCCAGGCTGCCAAGAGGAGTGTGAGGGCAGCAGTTCAAGGATGTGCCAAAGAAGAGGGGCCCACGTGCCAAATTCGGCACGTGCATCCCGGTTGTCCAAGCCTGGCATAGCCCCCAAACATACTTTTGATGTCCCGCAAGCAAGCAAGCAAGCCCTTTTCCACTAATGCCATGAGAGCAGGGAAGGGTTAGATGCTTCTGCATTATGAACCTTCTGGCACAGAAATTTGCCAGTTGGCTTACATTCATGTAGTTATTTTTTCAGATTAGAAAAAGCCGGAGGGAGAGCATCAGCAGTTTCACACTCACACCTCTTAAGCCGTATAAACTGTTGTAGAGTAGCAGCCTGGTCTAAGGAAAGCAGAGGAAGGCTGGCTTTTCATCTGAGTGCGTTCCAGGAAAGGTCTGGCTGATGGAACTTAACGCATGCTTTATTTTAACCTTCTTTCCATGCTCTTCTCTCCTCTAAACTGTAAACAATTGCTGGAATTTAATTTGGCTTTAAAAGCAAGCCATGCAATTTCAAACTTTAACTTCTTAAATTTCTCCTGTGCTTTTTTACTGCTTCCATTCTCCAAACCCTCTGCTTAAGGTCTCTGCACATTTTAGCCAAAGCTTTTCATGACTTTTCACTAGTGAGTAGAGCGCTATTGTAGGAAGGAGACATTCCTCCCTTGCCTCTTCCCTTAAAGAAACATACCAAGCCTGAATAGTCTCCACTAGGCTGGGGGAGGAAGAGCTTTTTATTATTAGTTGTAACAGCTCCAGGGCAAATGCTTGGAGACAATATTGAGAAGGAAACGGGAAAAGAAAAAGGGGGAGGGGGAGAGAAGAGAGGGAGCAAGTCAGATTAGCTGCTATTTCATTTCTGAGATGCAAATATATAAAAGGGTCTCACTTGTCCACTTTCATCACACGTAGAAGAAATAAAAACTCAAAGGACATCTGGAAAGTAACACCATTCAGCAATCAGAAAGCAAAAATCCAAACCATTGATGTTTTTGATGGACATAAAAATTTACATACCTACAAAGAAAGCTGCAACCTATTGTGGGGGTAAAACTCTCGCTCTGTCACACACACACACACACACACACACACACACACACACACACACTCCAAAAAAATCCTTCCATATGCATTTTTACCTTTTGGGCACTTCCACAGCAAAGTTCGCTTTCAGAAGCCCTTTGTAATCTGAAACCGACTGTAGATAAGATACAATGTGAAGATAGTCTGTTCTGCAGCAGCAGGAAATCAAATTGGTTCCAGAAAGGAGGTTACAAGACAAATGGTTTAATAGCATTGCTAGAATTGGAAAGCTTGATTGAATTAGTTTTTTCATAATCATTTTTTAAAATTAAAATCACTGCATAAGCAGAGTGAATTTGGGGTGAGTTCTGCAGAGAAGGGACACAGTACATTTTATTGACCTTTTAAAATGAAAGTGTTACTGTAGGCTGTTATAAAAATTTAATAGCTCATTAATGATTTATTTTTAATATTTTGCCTGCAGCAAAAATTGTTCGGATACTTACAGCACTTGCTTGATTTTACATATCTAATACGGTTTTGTGAAGTTTAAACAAGTCAACAAATACAAGTATATTTACTATCATTACCAAGTCATCCTTAGTGTTACCAACCATTACCAACATGCTTTACTTAAAAAAAAAAATCTGGAAAAGTTCCAACTGTTAAGCAAGTCTTGGGCTTTAGAAGGAGAGACTTCTAAAGGGTTACCAGGACACATCATTGACAAAATAACCCAACGACTAATGCCTGTAGGTGAAATGAAATCATTCTTCTGGTTTTAGTCAGGAACAAGTCAAATATCCCTTAGACCACAGCGCACGACTACAGAGATTTAAGGCAAAGCGTACTTAAATAGGATGTGACTGGACGTTTAGGACTATTTTCTAAAAAGTCAGAAAACTTTTTTCTTCTTCAGTACTTACAGTCTTTGAAGACCAGCGCCGGGTCTCTGTGAGGCAAGGCTTGGGCAATGATGTGTCTCAGGGATTCCAAAGTTCTGTCCATCTTGGGTCTGCCTGTGCGCGCCTCCTGCACAGTGTCCTCATGCCTAAATTCTCCCAGTCCTGGACTGAATTTGTGCAGCTCATTGATGCACTGGATTTACCAAAGAATCCCTTTTAACATCTGCCAATCAGACATTTCCCAGAATCTAAAGACCCCTCAGGGGGCCCTCCTCCCAGGCTCACTTATCTTTGTTGTATGCTGAGCTAATTAGCTTTAAAGGCTGCCTGACAGGCGGGTTCCCATTGCTTCCTTCTGTTAAACACACCCACCTACAGGCTGGCTGGGGAAGCTTAGCTAATCACGGGAGCAGTTTCTCTCCAGCCAGGTTTTGCCTGAATGGTGGGGTATTTCTTTAGATCCTTTCTCTTCACTGTATGTTGCCTTTGGGACTCAAGAAGGTTATTCCTCCAGGAAAGTGCTAAATAAGAAGAAAGCTTTCAAGAGTTCCAATGTGAAGCATATAACGTAAATTCTCCTTTGGTGGAGGAGTGCTATGATGTTATGGAGGTAACTGGCACCAGAATATGCTTTCTGTTTGAATTCAGGAGCATCTCTCCTGAAGTCAAGTTTGTTTTTTGTTTGTTTGTCCTTTTTTTCACCCAAATTATAATCACATCTGTTGAGTAAAAACCTCAGAGGTAAATAAAACTCTGTAGACTGTTTTACAGCTGCTCTGGGAACATTTGTTTCTCTATTTACCCTTCAAGACAAATTATTCCCAAGGATGATTTTAATGAATTCTGGTCTTGTTTGCATCTTTTAATTTCAAGATATGTATTTCCTCTTAAAATTTCCAGAATAGAGAAACCAAAGAGTTTATTTTCCTTATATGTTGTTGTTGTTGTTATCTGCCCTCAAGTTGCCCGCAACTCATAGTGACCCTATGTACAACAGCCCTAAACCCTGCTCTATCCTATGCCAATCTTATTGTCTCTGACACACCTACCCCCATAACCCCAATCACTGAATCAATCCAGCACATTGAGGGTCTTCTTCTCTTGCGCTGTTCCTCCATCCTCCCAAGCATGATGCTCTCCAAGGGCTGGTCCCACCCTGCAACATGTCCAAAGTATGTCAGACGAAGCTTCAGAATCTTTGCCTAGGAAGTTATTAAAAGATTCCAAGAAAGTGAGATTCATTAAGTAATCTTTCTTCAGAAGACATAACAAGTCATGTGCTTCTATGGCAGTAGTAAGAATTGATTCCAGAGATTAGGAATTAAATATGTTGTTTTTATGTGCTGTTGAGTCAGAATTGACTTGTGACTGATCCTCCAGTAGGTTTCCAGAGACAGTAAACTTTACAGGAGGAAGACATTGTCCATCTTTCTTCCATGGAGCAGCTGGTGAATTTGAACAGGATGCCTTTGGGTTAATAGCACAGCTCCCGGACAATGAGATGGTCTGACATAGTGACTGTAACGATGGGCTTGGCATGGGAGAGAGCCTGACAAGGCAAGGTTTCAATCTGTTGTTTGTAGGGTTGCTTTGAGTTGTAGTTGACCTGACAGCATCTGACAACAATTACATAAGGAACTGATTTTTATGGTTATAATCTGTTATAATGAAGTGCTGTTGTGGACTTCTTTACTTTGGTGTAAAGTATTTCTCCAGAGCAGGAAGAAGAGACTGCTTTCCAATGTTCTTTTCATCTTTTGATATTGTTAGGTGCCAGTGAGTGGACTTTAACAAATAGTAACCTTACGAACAACAAATCTGAACCTTGCCCTATCTTGTAATATCTTTACAATTTCCCTCAGACTCAAGCTCTTGGTGGAAGTCACTGTGTCAATACATTTAACAGAAAGGTTTCTTCTCTTTGACTTGCCTTCTGCCTTTCCCAGAATGATGTCTTTTTCCAGGGACTAGAATTTTCTGACAACCCAAAATATATGAGAAGTTTCACTATCCTTGCCTCGAAGGAACACTGAGTTTGCCTTTCCGCCAAGACATATTCGTTCTTTTGGCATTCTATAGGATATTTAGTACTCTTCTCCAACATCACAGCTCAAAGGACATGATTCTTCTTTCATCTTCCTTATTCACTGTTCAATTTGTGTTTGATGATTAACTGAATCAGTCCTTTAAAGAGTGCATAAAAGTAAGAATGTCTTCCATATGATCAGCTTAGATGTAGTTGGTAGAAGGGTATACTTAATAAAAAGAAATAGAAGGAATGAAGCTATAATAATAATAATAATAATTTTTGTTTTAGTGGCAATCACTTAGCAAATACACACTAAGAGTACATACCACACAGACACAGATGTAGGACTGGCTCAGAATACATAGATATTGTTATAAAAAAGAGCTGGGGAGAAAAGTACCACTTCATGTTATGACTCTTATCTCAGACTCCAAAGTGCACTTTGCAGTTCTATGTTCTTTGTTGTTAGGTGCTCTTGAATCAGTTTCAATTCATAGTGACTCCTCGTACAAGGATGACAGAAGAATTGATGCCTTTGAGCTGTGATGCTGGAGAAGAGTACTAAATATCCCATTGACTGCCAACAGAACAAACAAATATGTCTTGGAGAAAGTGCAGCCAGAGTGCTCTTTGGAGGCAAAGATGATAAAGCTTCATTTCATATATATACTTCAGGCATGTTGCTAGGAGAGGCTATTCCTTGGAGAGGGCCATGATGCTCAGAAAGGTGGAGGGTTGGTAAAAGAGGGGAAGACCCTCACCCAGATGGATTGACACACTGACTACTGCAAAGGGCTCGATTGTGTCAGAGATTGTGAGGATGGCACAGCATAGGACAGCACCAAGATCTGTTGTTCAGAGGATCACTATGAGTTGTACTCCACCTGATGGCACCTAACAACGACAACAACTATGTAAGACACAATGAAACCCTGTCTGATGCTATAACATCCTTACAATTATTGCTGTATTTGAGCCCATTGCGGCAGTCTCATTTCATTGAAGGCCTTCCTCTTTGCTGATGCTTTACTTTACCAAGAACGATGTCCTTCTCCAGGACTGATCCCTCCTGATAAGATGAAAAAGTACGTGAGATGAAGTCTCGCCATCCTCACATCCAAGGAGCATTCTGTCTGTCCTTCTTCCAAGACAATTTGTTTATTCTTTTGATAATCATGGTGTATTTAATATTCTTCCCAATGCCACAATTCAAATCCTAAATCATTTGTGGACATAAAACTACTGCATGATGAATAAGCACAAAGTATAAATGAACAGAAATATTTTAATGATATAGAATTGGAAACCAAGATATTTAATGTATGTTAGAGAACCAGGGGCAATAATATGGAACTCTCAGAGGGGTAAGATTGATAAAATAAAAGTAGCAAACAAATAGGGTTGATTTGGGTCGATTATGATAATAAATTATGATTAAGATGATCATGAATCATAAACAAACATTTATACAAACTTGAAGTTATTTACAGGAGTACTTAAAAAATATTTTGATTGAGTAATGCGGTGTGAATAACATTGGTTTGTGATCAGCAAGATAGAATTTAAGTTTCTTTATCTATAACTTACTTTGGGCACGTGGCCAAGAGAGACAGGTCCTTGGAGAAGGACATCATGCTTGGAAGGGTGGAGGAACAGCGCAGGAGAGGACGATTCCGGATGAGATAGATTAATACAGTGACTGGGGCAATGGAACTTGATGTGTCAGAATTAGTGACACTGGCTCAGGAAAGGGCAGGCTTTAGAGATGCTGTACATAGGGTCACTATGGGTTGCAGGCAACTTGATGGCACATAACAACAACAATAACAGTAATGACATGTTATATTGGTTTTTTAAATTTAAGCCTCTTGTTTAGAGTCAACAAGACCTCTGGAGGGCCTTTGTATTTAAAAGTCAGTTGTTATTATATTTCCGAGTAACATTCTTCTAAGTGGTCTAGCACTCCTCTGTTAATTTGCTGTACTGAGGTAAACTGGGGTTGCTGTGATGCTAAACTTTATGCCATTGTGGTGTCAAATACCATAACAGTTACCCATGACAGACAGTGTTTGGTGGAGCTCTCAGTTTAAGATAAGTTTGGAAGCAGGAGTGGCATCCACTTACTAAACAACCAGCCTCTGGAAACTCTATGAACTTTGAGAAATGACCATTGTCATAAAAAAGCTTCATAGAGTTGCTATGAGTTGTGCTCGACTCAATGGCAGTCAACAACAACAATCTGTAATTTGAGAAAATCACTCATCTTCTCTAGGTTCATAGTTATCTACAAAATTAGAGAGTTGAGCTAAATGTTTTCTTCCAGTTATAGTATCTATCATACTATGTGACAAAATTAGCTCTTTTTTCCCCCTTTGTCTTTCTGGCTTTTCAGAACATTACATATTTATTCTTACAACATGAACAAATCACTTGTATTCCTACTCAACCCAAACTCATAGCTGTTAAGTCAGAATCTATGTATAACTGACCCAGGGGTGTTTTGGAGGATGTAAAAGTTTCATCTTTCTTGGATCCACAATCCCTTGGTACCAGCTATCAGGAAATCAGGAGATGGACTGCATTGGAAAAATCTGCAGTTAAAGACCTCTCCAAATTATTGAGGAGTAATGATGTCAATTTGAGGGCTAAGTTGTGTCTGATTCAGGCCATAGTCTTTCTGGTCTCTTGCTATGCATCTCAATAAGGATGACAGAAAAACAATTGATGCCTTTGATCTGTGATGTTGGAGAAGAGCACTGAACATCCCAGGGACGGCTAAAAGAACAAACAGATGTCTTGGAGAAGGTGCAGCTAGAGTGCATAGTGATAAGGCTTTACCTCACATACTCTGGGCGTATTGCTAACGGGGCAATTCCTTGGAAAAGGACATGATGCGGGGAAGAGTGCGGGATTAGTGAAGGAGAGGAAGACCTTCAACTAGAGGGATTGATATGGTGACTGTTGCAATTGACTCTTGTGTATCAGGAAGTGTGAGGATGGCAAAGGGTAGAACAGGGTTCAGGTTTTTATTCGTACGAGTTGTTATGAATTATGAGTCGTTATGAGTTGTACTTGACTTGATGGCACACAACAACAATTGTTTGTCTGGGGAGAGATTGATTTCCCATCTCTCTTCAGAGGAGCTGCTGGTAAATTTGAATCACCAGGGAGGCCATGCCTTTGAGTTTGCAATAAAACTCCCAACAGACTATGCCACCAGCGCTCCCAAAAGTCGACCCCATATCCACTCATTCATATGAGAGACACAAATCAATGTGATGAATAATTATATTCACTGGTACTGTTAACATACAATGAAATGTAAGAAGCTGAGGAAAAACCAAAGTTCTGTTTTCTAAATGAGGGCCAAACAACTTTGCAAAGATAAGTTTATGTCCAAATCATGATTTTTAATGATTTACATTTTAAGGAATAAAAGAAAAAAATGCAAGAATGGTGGATTATATAAAATTCCAGTTGGATAATATAGTTTCTTCTTTCTAGTAAATCTAATCGTTGAGCAATTTTGTGAAGCTTATGCATTTATTGTACTTGTCTTAAATTGCTGTTCCAGGAGAGTTTAGAAAAGCGCTCGGGCAATTTCTTATCATTCTCTATGAGGTAGAACGCACCTCTTTCAGAAAAGGAACAGCCTGAGAAACACCTGTGTAGTGTGTCTATTTTAGTACAAATCCTATAGTTCACACACGTGATTTCACGTCCAACTTCAGCCATCTGTATATAAAGGGTAAAAATTATAGTACTCAAACAAAGTAGATGGCTTTAACTAAAATGATATATTTTTTACAGATAGATACTATTAGAATAATTCCATGACAAATGGCTGACATGCATAATCAGTCATCAAAGATTCCATATAACAGCAACACTAGCCAAACACCCAGGGAATGAGTACAAAGCTCGTTGAGAAGATGAGAAAGGCAAGGTGGTATATTCAGCACAAAACAAAAAGTCTTTGAAAACCACCATTCTGTCAGTAAGGACGAGAGGGCTCATTCCTATCATTCCAATAGCATGTTTGATAGACAGCTCTTGAAAGTCATAAAAATGATAAATGCTGAAATAACATACAGAGTGTTAAGAAAGAATCTTTAGTTAAAAACCAGAAGCTTCTCCGCTCCCCTCACTCTGTATGCCAGAATGCCTGGAGGAAGAGATGAAGCCTGTCGGTAGGGTGAGTGAGACTTCAGGTCCCAAAGAAGTTGCATACTAAGGCACACGGACTCCAAAGAAATGATAAAAAGCTGTTTGGTATTTTACATTCTAAGTGCAGTTCATCTTGATCCATGTTTGTCTTTGCCAAGCAGGCAGTGTGAGAACGATTTGAATCCTGTTACTCAGTTCCCTCAAGTCACATAGGTCATTCTGTCTCATACCAACTCAGCTTTAGGTTTCTGAGATGTTAAATCTTTATGGAAGAAGACTATCCACTTTTCTCTTTTGGAGCTGCTAGTAGATTCAAACCGCTGACCTTTCTGTGAAGCGCAGAACTTGTAATGCACTGTGCCACCAGAACTCCCTCCCAAACTGAATTGTGGCTCACCCCAAAAATCAACTCTGATTCTTAAGAACACCTCCCTGGGAAGTCAAGTGACTGCTGGGAAGGAGAGGATCCTGAACTGGGAAGGAGAGGAATTAGATTTGGGAAGAGTCTCTTCTTTGAAATAATTTCATTTACTTGCCTACACTTTGATCCTGAAACATTTACAACTTTTGATAAGGCAGTTGAAATGCAAAAAGTAGCAGTCATGCTGTTCATGTCATTAAAGTAGTGTTATATAGTTTATGGAAACTTCTGACAGCAGCACCTTCCAGATTCCAACATGGTGGGGGGAATCACAGGGAATTGGATGCTTCTAAATAAGAGATCGTGAGAAGGGTGTCAGAGCCGTGTGCAGGAGTGTGTCTGGGGGTGAGTCAGAAGGTGGAGGGAGGAGGCTGACTGCAGAGGTAATGACTAATGACTGTTTAGTGTCAGTTTTGTTTAGCCTCAACTAGGAAGGGCCCAGTAGGAGAAAGGAATGGCTGGTTAGCATCAACTTTGTTTACTCTTACTTGGAAAGGGACAAGTAAAAAAAAGAATGAATGGTTGTTAGTGTTAAATTGTTTACTCTCAACTGGAAGGGATCAATAGATGTTTAGTTCACTTTGGAGATAGTCAGAAAGGCAATTTCAAATGGTATCTAGATGTTTAAGAACCTAGGTAACATAAAAGAACTTTACCGAAGAACTTGTTCATACTATGCGCTGCCAAAAGACAAACAAATCTGTCTTGGAGAAAATACAAGCTGGGTGTTCCTTTAGAGGCAAGTATGGTGAAACTTCATCTCACACACCTTTGGATGTGTTGTCAGGAAGGGCCAGTCATTTGAAAGAGACTTCATGTTGGTAAAACCTGAAGGTCAGTTAAAAGAGAGGAGGATCCTTGATGCGATGCATTGGCATAGGACCTGTAACCACTGGCTCTAACATGGCAAGATTGTGAAAATGGTACAGGATGGGACAAGATGCCAACCTGTTCATAGGGTTGCTATAAGTAGGGCATGTAACTATTCCAATTGATGGCACCTAGCAAGGGTCACTATGAGTCGCAGGCGACTCGATGGCACATAACAACAACAACAGCAGCAACGTTTATCCACTATTATTTTATTATACTTACGAAATCATCAATAGGAACAAATCTGTTGAATTACATGGAAAATAACTGAAAACTATCTCAGCTATAGGGAGCTCTAGTGGAGAAATATGGAACAAACCACTCTTAAGTGATTTGCAGCTTCCAAAAAACCTGCTGGAAGGCCATTTATGGAGTTGGTTCTGACTTAATGGCAGTGACATTTTTATGATTCCATTTATACCTTGAAGAAATAAAAAATTCCCCTTTTAATAGGAAATTATGAAAAAATAGTGTTCAGCAATTCCCTTCTCCAGTGGATAAAACCACTAGGAATTACCCTCTATCCCATGGCAGGCAACACCAATCTTACCAGTCAGAAAAGCCCAATGAGAGGGAACCCCTCATCACTTCAGCCTTCCAGGGATCCTGCATGAGCTTATATTATCTTGATGGTCTTAAGCACACAACTGTCATTTTGGTATTAGGGAGCCCTGGTTAAGCACTTAACTAGCAACTGAAAATAGTTCAAATCCACCAGCTGTTCTACAGAAGAAAGAGGTGGTGGTTTGCCACTATAAAACGCTCAGCCTTGGAAACCCTCTGGTTCAATCTCCTCTGACCTCTAGGATTGCTAAGAGTCAGGATTTACTTGCTGGCCACCAGTTTAAATTTCAGTAGTTCACAGTGTAACATTTTCAGGTTCAATTCAGACTTTTTAAAGGTAAGAGAATTTTCAGGTTTGAAGCTATAAGACTGTAAACTAAGCCCCTGAATCATTAGATATGTGTTCTGTGAAAACTGATTACCTTAACCACCCTGGCTGACTTCCAACATAACCACATATTTTGAAAAACACTGTTTAAAAATTATGTTTTTTTCTTTTTTTAATGGATTTTTCTAGTGGCCTTCAAAAGAATATTTTGCTTTTTGTAAAACATTATCTATTTACAAATGTTCATTGTAGCATTATTCACAATAGCTAAAAAGCAAAAGCAATACAAGTGTTTATCAGTAGAAAGATGGGTAAACAAAATGTGGTGTGTGTATTCAAGAGATATTGTTCAGCCATAAAGAGAAATGAAATCCTAATATATGCTGTGACATGGATGTACCTCAAAAGCTTATGTTGAATGAAATAAACCAGACACATATGATCCCACTTACATGAAATATCTAAAATGCAAATGAATAGAGACTGAAGTTTATTAGTGTTTACCAAGGGCTAGGAATGAGGTGAAGTGAGAATGGTGTTGGAAAAAGAGAGTTCTTATAAACAGGGTCCTGAATTTCCCTTGTAAAATTTTAGAAATGCGTAATGATGGTGGTAGAACAAAACGGTAAAAGCAATTAATGTCACCGAAGTATATAGATAAAATGGTTGAGAGGGTAAATATTTTGTTGTATATTTTACTCAATTCAACCCATTACTGTTGAGTTAGAGTAGCAGAACCCTCAACTGGGTTTTCAGAGGCTGTAAATTACACAGGAGATTTTCCATCTTTCTCCCTCAGGGCAGCTGGAGGGTTTGAACTAGCTGCCTTCGGATTGACAGGACATCTAGGTCCCTGTGTAATCTATTTAATACAATGAAGACCAAATGTAAAAAGTTTCTCCAGTTATTGGTCTCTCTCTCTCTCTCCTTTTTGTCAGAGATGAGTGTGTGCCTACACCCATTTTCCATTCCATAAGAAGAATTTATTGGGTGTTTGACAAAAATTTACACAAGAGGTGGTTATAATCAGATTGATCCTAAAGATGATAGCTGGACTGCAGCCTAGTCCCTGAGTCGGCAGAAATGAAATTTCCTGTAAGGGGCATGCTAGGGGTGGGAAGAAGAGGGGGTGAGGAAGTGGGGGAGCAAAGAGACATCAGCTCTCTTGCACTCCTTGGAGCGACAAGCTTTCCTCATGAGATAGCCATGCTTAGGTAGTGACAAGCCTTTTTCCTTACATAGTCATGCTTTTCTGCATGTGAATTCTGTGGAATGTTTCATTCTTTGTAGTAATAATGAGCACATTAAACGGAGATTGGGACTATGAAAAATATTTTAACTAAGTGAAAATTATTATTATTGTTAGGGTAAATAAACTTAAGGAGGAAGAATGCTTTTTGGTTATAAGCAAGTGACTTCAAGCCGAGATTAGCTGACAAGTTTAAGCAAGTCAGTAATTTCACAGCTCCCGCTAGCTTCAGTTGAAGCTTCCTGTAAGGACTGCATCATCTGTATACTCTTAATTCAATTCAGGCTACATTTATGGTCATGCTTACATTAAGATAAAAGCCTTGGCCCCATCCATTTCACACTGTAAACTATAATTTCCACTTCACTTCCTATGCAGTCACCACCAGAGCACTGCACTTAGGATGCATTCTTCTGGCACAGAAGGAACGCTGTATTACTTTCCACAATTTGTTTAAATAATGAGGAATGTTGGGGAAGTGTAGGAAGGAGACCTGCTTTTGCCACATGGAAAACTAGAGAAAGTACAAGTTAGAGAATAACATATTCTTATCCTCAAGTAGCCTTAAACCCAGGGATGTAAGACTTCTATCCCCATACTACTCCCCATGCTCATGAAACAACAGAATTGTTCATTGAGGCTCTTCTTCCTATCTATTGAGATGGCTTTTCATGGACATGTGACAAGAAGATGAAAAAGCTTATGGGGGTGAGGAAGGGGGAAGCTTCATTGTCTAATAAAGAAGAAAACCGTGGAGGCTAGGACGCACTGCCTGTTTGTGAAGACTATCTCTGCTCACTCATCCACAGCGCTGGGATGATGTGTCTAAGTTTGTAAAGCTTCGTGGTTTTTGATGAGACTCTTGTGCTGAATAGAAACTAAAGCACTGAATATGCTGGTTTCTGAAAACTCTCAGTATTTGTGGATTTCCTCTTTTGATCTTCTATGTTATCTTTTGTTCTTTTTGGTCTTACATCTTTCCAACCTTATGCACTCAGTATAACTTTGAGGAAGCAATTTTGGCATATCAAGATGTTCTGTGGTCTCTAAAACAAAAGCAAGGGAACAGAGAGACTGTGTAATAACTCTAAGAAGCCCTGGTGGTGGTGTGTGTAAAATGGGTGGGCTGTTAAATCAAAGGTTGGCAGTCTGAATACAGCAGCTGTCCCAAGGTAGAAAGAGAAGGCAGTCAGTCTCCCCTCATACAGATTTAGAGCCGTGGGAACCAGTGGAAGATCATCATGTGTCAAAATCCACTTAGAAGCAGACAGATGTGGGCTGGTTGGTTGTAATGACTAATTTCAGTATGTGAGAGTAGAATTCTAATCCAGACTGCTCTAAGGTTAGACTGCTAACGAGGCAACCTTTTGGATTCTCTTGAATGTATCCCATCTACCAATGTCTGTCAAATTTCTCTTAGTTCCCTGCGTTCCATCAATTCTTAGTACCTAAAATCTTATGACAGCACTGCTCAAAACCTACAAATGGTCCTTTCCCTATTCCATTAGATTGACCTTTAAAAAAAATCTAAAAATCATCTTTAACTTTGCTTTATCCTGCACAACTACCACAAAGCAAGCACACTGTATTCATTTTGTCTTGTGGATTTTCTGCATGACTTCCACTTTAGAATTATCTCTCTTTTTCAGTCTACCTACTCAACCGAATCCTCTTGCCCAGAAAAGACTCCCAGCCTCTCTCTGGCCCCTCCCCATTGACTGTTGCTGGAATTTCCTCAGCACTGATCACCAGAACCAGGCTTTTGCTTAGTCTATTTTGGAATGTCAGGTAGTTGGTCTTTATGCTTATTTTTGTCTCTCCTAACACAGAAGGGCTTTCAGATGACAAGTTCATCTTGAAAGTCTATGTACAAAAAAAAATAATATTTCAAACGGTGTACCTTCTTTCCTGCTACCACTTTATAAAGAAAATTGTACCCTCAGAAAAGGGTGAACACACTTTTTTCTCTTCTTAATCTAGGCCTATTGGTAAGAAGCTGCATTGCAATCTCAAGGCACACAGTTTGAATCCACCAGATGATTTGTGAAAGACGGATGAGCAAACTCCTCCCGTGTGATTTAAAACTGCCTCTGAGGACAAACATAATTTAAAACCGTTATTGTAGAATGATTAGAAGGATCCAAGGGGTGTGGGGGATGGGAGGAACAGAGTGATGAGGATGTGCAGGGGGAGGGGGGATTAATCATGGACTTGTACAATTTGTTGGTTGGGGGATGAAGGAAATTGGAAGATTCTGTTCTTGAAAATGATGTATTTGAATTTTGTAAATTGGTATAAAAAATAAAATGAAAAGAAAAACCCCAAAACCAAAACAAACTTGCTCTGAAAACCCACTGGAGGGTCAGCTGAGTCAGTTTGGTTCAGCTGAGTCAGTTTGGACATGATGGTCCCCAACAACAACAACGATAACAAATCCTTTCTTTGGAGCTCTGGTTGCCTAGTGGTAAGAACCTGTGTTGCAATCCCAAAGGCACAGAGTTAGAATCCACCAGCTGCTCCATGGGATTCTACTTCCATGCGACTTACTGCCTCTGAAAACCTGCTAGAGGGTCAGTTATGAAATCACAACCAATCCTTCCTACAAACAGTAAGATTGTAAATACCCAGGTTTCCTTTCTATAAATCACTCGTTTCAAGTTGTTAATGTTTTCCTTTTAAAAAAACAGCTACAGGTAGCATTGTGGTAAATGTTCTAAATAACATTTTTTTTAGTTTGTTTTGTACAACATGTTTCTATTTATGCAATTAAACAACCATCTGATTCTAAAAGACACATGTCGTTTTTGTCATTATTAAGGTAAATGAAAAGCTTCTAATACTCTTTAAAATGTAGTAATAAATATGAATCTTTGATAAAGGCAGCATTATTTAATGTCTGAAAAGGTATAGTAGACCTTGGAAGATGCTCTGGTAGCACAGTGGATATAGCACTGTGTTGCTATCCAATAAATTGGCCGTTTAAATCGTCCAGGCAAAATGACTAAATCTTTTGAAAAGATTTGCACCCTCTGAAACTCTATAAGACAGTCTCATTCTCTCTCCTAAGGTCATATCTCCTATGACTCAGAATGGATTTGCTACAGTAGATCAGTGGGTATGTTTCAGAGTTATGCACACATGTCTGGTTGAAACTGTGTTATCTGGAACGTGACCTCAGTCAAACACCTCGGAAAGTTCTATCCAATGACTGCAGTACTAATGGAAAGCAAACCCAGGGCAATCTACCATATGGCCAATCTCTAGAGAGGGATTCTGAGGATGGATCAGCTTCCGTTCACCCAAATTGAATATGAGAATACGAAACAGACCTACATGACAGGAAAGTGTTCTTTCCCAAAGCAGCCCCAACCTGAGGACACAATGAGTAAATTCATCCTTCCATCCTAGAGCGATGACCTCTTATTTAGGCAGTTAGTATTTTATCAGAAAATTTACTGGGTGCTTGTCAGAGAGAATGATTATTCCAAAAGTTCGTGTCCTCTAAGCATCTCTGTGGTTCTGGAGCAACTCAAAGGGAGCCAGCTGTGCCAAAGCACAGGATGACCTGAGATCCCCACAAGGTTAGTACAAGAATAATAAACTGCGTATCTTATGGGACATGTTTATGCAACAGGAATGGCAAGCAGACTATACAAGATGAAAAAAAAAAAGGAAAATATTTGTGAATCTTGACAAAAACAGAAACCAAAGGCTGGTAGTTGGCTCTACCAGTGGCCTTGAAAATGGGAAAGATGGACAGCTCTGGAACACTCCACCCTTGTCAGGCACACTTACTGAACCTACAAGTACCTTATGGGGAGTAAAACTGTTTACCTAAATCTTCATAAAGTTCCAGAGAGGAATTATATAATATATTCCCATTTTACAAAGTTCTAAAGTGAGGTTATAGAATGTGTGTGGGATCCGTTGTTGTTATGTGCCGTCGAGTCGCTTGCGACTCACAGCGACCCTATGTACAACAGCCCTAAACCCTGCTCTGTCCTGTGCTAATCGCACTGCCTCTGACACACCTACCTTGATTACCCCAGTCACTGTATCAATCCACCTCATAGAGGGTCTTCCCGTCCTGCACCATCCCTCCACCCTCCCAAGCATGATGTCCCTCTCCAAGGACCTCTCCCTCCTTACAACATGTCCAAAGTATGTCAGACGAAGCCTCCAAGGAGCAGCCTAGTTAAACCCTCTCCAGGATGAATCTGTTTGCTTTCCTAGCAGTCCATACTCTTCTCCAGCACCACAGCTCAAAGGCATCAATTCTCCTTCTATCCTCCCTAGTCATTGTCCAACTCTCTGATGCATAACAAGCA
>NW_006399793.1:18166672-18180579 GCF_000299155.1 Elephantulus edwardii
CCTCCCCAGCATGATGTCCTTCTCCAAGGACCGGTCTCTCCTCACAACATGTCCAAAGTATGTTAGATGGAGCCTCAGAATCTTTGCCTCCAAGGAGCCACCCGGTTTAACCCTTTCCAGAATGAATCTGTTTGTTTTCCTAGCAGTCCATGGTACTCTCAATACTCTTCTCCAGCACCACAGCTCAAAGGCATCAATTGTAGGATGATTTAGGAAGAATATTAAATGATTCAGGAAGTATTAAAAGAAGATGGAAAGAATATACTTAGTCACTGTATCGAAAGGAATTGTCAGACACAGAAGAATTTAATGAAGTAACATATGAGCAAGAGCCTATGGTGATGAAGGAAGAAGTTCAAGCTGCTTTGAAGGAAATAGCAAAAAATCATGGCCCCAGGAATAAATGGTATACCAACTGACGTATTTCAGCTAACAGATGCTGCCCTGAACGTGCTCACCAAGTTGTGCCAAGAAATCTGGAAAGTGTGGAATTTACAAAGTAATAAAGCCAGAATCTCCTATCTCCCAAAAGTTAAACTCGTTGCTGCCAAGTCAGAACTGATTCACAGCCGACCCTTCAGTGGGTTTCTGAGGCTGTAATCACACTGGAGGCAACTTCCATCTTTCTCCTGTGGTTGCTGGTGAATCCAAACTGCCAGAAAGGTGCTGCCTTTGAGTTAGCAGTGCGACTACCTATAGATTATACCACCAGTGTTGTTATGTACTATCAGCTTACAGCTGACCCTCCAGAAGATTTTTAAAAGCTACTAAATCATGTGAGAGGAGACTGGCCACCTTTTTTCCTGTGGAGCAGCTGGTAGATTTGAACTGCATGCTTTGGGGTTGGCAGCACAGCTTCTTACCACTAGGCCACCAGAGCTCCTCACCATCATTAGAGCTTCCAAATATATGTCTGTGTACACATGTGCACATGTACGCGCGTGTATCCACTGCAGGCGAGAGATGGGCAATCTCTTCCTGTGTAATTGATAGCCTTTGAAAACCTGCTGGAAGAGTCAGTACATAACAACAATATATCTGCACACCCCCCACATACACTTAACAATCACGGGATAAAGTTTTACAATAGTAATAATAGGCTTCCCCCACCTTGATGATTATTCACTATGTTTGGATGTTTTAAAATCTGAGCAATAGTTTATCTGACAGAGCATTAACTAATTTCAAGATGGCTCATGTTACGTGTTGTGATGCTAAGGAAAGATCAGAGATTTGAATTTACCAGTTGTTTCTTGGAAGAAAAATGAACAACCTCTTTCATTAAAGACTTAAAGCTTCAGAAACTCAGTGGAGGGTTGCGTGAACCAAAATCAACTTGATGGCAATGGGGGTAGGTTTTTGACAGACCTCAAACCACCTTTTAATAAAGAATTACGATTGACTGATATACTCTAGAAAAACAGATAAACCCTCTTTATTAATAAATATTTAGCATTTAGCAGTTATCTTCAGCCCACGGATGTTAGACCCCATTACCATGATTTGAATAATTTGTTGTTTTTTGAATGAAATTTTAGGTTCTTATAGGTGACACTGAGTTGCCTGTAGTTTTTCTTCTGAGGGTGTAGTTGTCCCTAAATGGACTGAGCCAACTAGGATGATGTCACGCTTAACCTTAATTTGCTTTTAATACTTGAGTATCAGAAAATCTATTCCAAAATAAATATTCTGGAATTCTATTAAGCTGCTTTCAGAATTATTGTATGTCATAAATCTACAGAGACAGCCTTTCATGTTGTTCTCCCTCTGAGTGACTGGTGGGTTGAACAACTACCCTTTTACCTAGAAGCCAAGTACTGAATCACTGTCACTGAGGTTCCTGACTTCCAATACGAGTATGTTAATTTTATTTTCAAGGGAACAGCATTGATATTTACTAGACTTTACATACTTAATTGAACTTAGTAGGTAATTATGAAGTTTGGAGATAAGCAGCAAATCTACTATTCCTATCAGTTTTGGGGAAAGATTATTGTATTCCAGCAGAAAGAACATGATCATGGGTAAAGGTGATTTAAGGACAACCTGTCTAGTGACTAGGATGACAGTGCCACCTACTGGTCACTTCTGCACACGCGCGCGTGCTCTCCCTGAGGTTGCCCCTCCAGTGAGTTTTTGGAGGCAGTAAATTACCCAGAGTGCAGCTCTGGTGACCTGGTAAGGAACCGTTAGGGGAGTGCGCTGCAGTCCCAAAGGCAGGCAATTCGAATTCACCAGCTCCTTTCTGAGAGAAAGATGGACAATCTCCTTCTGCGCGGTCAAACTGTCTCTGATAAATGCACTGAGGGTCAGCTCTGAGTTGGTTCCGACTCAAAGGTACATAATAACAACAAACAGGTTGGAGGCACAACTCTTTACCATTAAGCCACCCCAGACCTCCCTATGGAGACATTGTTAGTGGCAAGTCATCCTTTATTTTACTGGATTCTAAATTCCTTTGTGCTGCTGACCAAAAGGTCACACATGTCTGGCAGTTTGAATCCACAGGACAAAGATGGGCGGTCTCTTCCCCTTCAGACTTGGGACTAAGTTCCATCACCTTGACTACCATTCACAGCAACCTTATGAACAACAGATCTGCCATCTACCCTCTCCTATGCAGCCCTCACCATCTCTGATCAGCTCGAGCACATTGTTACAGTCACTGTGTCAATTCATCTTGTGCAGGGTCTTCCTCTGACCCGCCAACTGTTCCAGTGTGATGAATTTTTCCCTCCAATGACTGACCCCTCTTGACAACATGTATAAAAGTATAGGAAACAAACTTTGGTATCTTTGGCTCTCAGCAGCAAATTAGTTGTCCTTTCCTCCAAGACAGACTTGCTTGTTCTTTTAGCAGCTCATGGAGTCAGTACTCTTCTTCAACATTACAATTCAAAGGGACAGACAGATTCTTCTCCTGTTACCCTTATTCACTGTCCAACTTTCAAATGCAGAGAAGCAAAAGAAAAAAAACAATGACTTGGATTATTAGTCACATCTTAGTCTTTAAAACTGGCGTTGTTGTTCTTTCAGCACTTTGGAGAGGTCTTTGGCAGCAGATATTCCTAAAACAACACATCTTTTGATTTCTTGCCTGCTGTTATCATGGGCGTTAATGATGGATGCAAGTAAAGTAACTGACAACTTCAATCTTTTCTGTCTTTAACATGGTCTTATCTATTAGTCCAGTTATGAGGATTTTTGCTTTCTTGAAGTTGAAATATAATTTATTTTGAAGGTTGTTATCTTTGATCTTCTGCAGCAAGTGTATGAATACCTTTTCACTTTCAGCAAGTAAGGTTGTGCCGTCTGCATAACGTAGGTTATTGAAATAGTGATTTAACACTCAAGGTGGGTTGTTGTTGTTGTTATTGTTGTTATGTGCCGTCGAGTTGCTTGCAACTCATAGCGACCCTATGCACAACAGCCCTAAACTCTGCTCTGTCCTGTGCCAATCGCACTGCTTCTGACACTCCCATCTCGATTACCCCAGTCACTGAAACAAGCCATCTCATAGAGGGCCTTCCCCTCCTGCGCTGTCCCTCCACCTTCCCAAGCATAATGTCCTTCTCCAAGGACGGGTCTCTCCTTACAACATGTCCAAAGTATGTTAGACAGAGCCTCAGAATCCTTGCCTCCAAGGAACCACCCAGTTTAACCCTCTCCAGGATGAATCTGTTTGTTTTCCTAGCAGTCCATGGTACTCTCAATACTCTTCTCCAGCACCACAGCTCAAAGGCATCAATTCTTCTATCCTCCCTAGTCATTGTCCAACTCTCTGATGCATAACAAGTGATAGAAAAGACCATAGCCTGTATCAGATGCACCTTAGTCTCCAGAGAGACACCATTGCTCTCAGTACTTTGGAAGGGTCCCTACAGCAGATTTTCCCCATGGTAATACACCTTTTAATTTCCTGGCTACTGGTGCCAAGAGTGTTGACTGTGGAGCCAAGCAAGGTGCTTCAGGTCCTCCTCAGTTTCAGCAAGCAGGGTTGTGTCATCTGCATAACACAGATTGTTGGTTAACCCAAGGTGGGTTACTAAGTTAAAACTCACTCTACCATGAGTTCTGAGTTTAAGGAAGGGACACTGTCTTAGGTCAGAAGCCCTGAGGGCCCAGTAGTTAAAGCATTCAGTGGCAAATAAAAAAGTTGGTGATGAGAATTCATCAGAGGAGTATATGTAGTCTTGTTTCTTTGTTATGACCTTGGAAATCTTATAGGGCAGTGCTACACAGTCCTGTAATGTAGGGGTTAAGTTGACCTAGGCTGGTTTAAAAGAATGGGAAAAAAAGAATACCTGCCTCGGGACGTACAAAATATTTTATTTTCCCCAATGACTTCTGACATGGATGTGGTCATGTGAACAGGGAAGGTCAGCAAATAAGAAACAGTAAAAAACATCTTCAAACCCAGTTAACATGTTTTACTGCTTATGTAAATGAGAAAATGATATATATATATTAAAAAAAAACAACAACACAAAAGCCATTATGAGATTGTACAGCTCAGGAGGACATGCAACCCTGAGTTCCTCTCGCCTTACCTCAGGACTAAGGAAAAACTTGGATAGTTCATTCCATTGTACAAGCACTTCCCTGCTGGACAGAGAAATGTGGCATATGGTGACCCCGACATGACACAGGAGGAACAGTGATTGGAATCATGCAGAATGAAAAGTGGAAATGCCCAGACTTCTTTATTTCAGTAAGAGACAGTGCCAGCGACCACTGCTTCATGTAGGTAATTATTCATAAGAGGATTTTAAAAATGGGGCAAGAGCTGCCTGGAGACTAGTGTATATATTAAGATCCTTCAGCAGCTCTTAGAGGTGACTTCATCCTGCTGCCTCACCTTTGCCTCCCAGATAGTGTTTGTCCCTCCTCTAGAATTCCAGGCTGAGATCCCTGGGTTTTTCCTCATGAAGTTCTCTCCTAGTTGATGTTTCTCTGAGTAGTGATGTAATCTTTTACTTTCTTTTCCCACTGCCACTATGAATACGGTAAGTGCTTAGTTAAGTGGCCACCTAACTCAGTAGCTCCTTGTCACTATAAATTGGCATAGTCTAACAGGATCTAGAGGTACTGTGCTGTTCTTTAAGAAATCTGATGTGATGTGTGTTGTAACATTCCTGGGTGGGAGGACCTGCCTATTCATAGCAACTCCAGGATTTATCATCAATACTGGGAAACAGTACTCCCATGGGGCCACCAAGGGCCGAGAATGATCAATATCAAGAAGAGTGTCCATATGGTCCTAAAGTAGGGAGTGCTGTTGACGTCCTTCAAGGCCTGCTACAGCACCAGACTTCTGTGCTAGCAGTAACAAGGCTGCAAGCAGAGGCCAGCCGACAAGGTCCAGGGAACTGTACTCCCTGCTGATGGGAATCCTCATCCTCTCATCCTATGAGCTGAACCCTGAGTGGTTGTTGATGTGAGAGGTAATATAACCAAGTTCTTGATTAATGCAAACTCATTTTCTCAATTTTACTTTTTACTTTTCCCACTGCATGTGTAAAGTTAAAACTATAAACATAAAAAATGAACTTTAAAACCAAAATTCTCACCTTGCAACTTTGTTTATCCTCTTGTTTACATGCGAGACTCGGGAAGGAAAAAGTTTATTTGCTATATTAAGTACCAATATTTTAAGGAAAAAAAACTAGAAAAAGAAATTCTCAAAACGCTTTAAGCTTAAGCAATAGTCAAAGATATCAAAAAGGAGATAGCTTTGAACTCAAGAACAGTTTACCCTCACCTAGAAAATAAAGCAATGGGAATTCTTAGGACTGTGCCAGAAACGTCTATACAGCTTCTCCATTTGCCATGAAATGCTTGATTTTCTGCTGTTAGTTTCATTATATTGATAGCATTGTATTAACTAATGGAGATATTTCTGTTACTAGATTATGTAGATGCTCTAATTATCTACTTACAAAAAAAAAAATCCATAAATCTTCAGAAGTTTTAGGAACTGAGTAAAACTTGTGTACTGATTGAAGCCAAAATGCACAATTGTTCCATCTGTAAGTAGCGAGGGAAATAATGAATCTTTGTGAGAACTGATAAGACAGTTGCAGCAGGCACAAAAAAAGTATGTGTAAATCTGTAGCTAAGTACAAGGATAGTAAGAGTGGGACTCTTTTAGAAAAAAAGCAAGCAGGTTGGGTCTTTAAGTGAGTAAAGTATAAAAGAAAGCCAATAAAAAGAAATATTATTTTAAATAATGCATAGTCTTTAAGAAAATTCAGGCAAATCAAGTTTACTCTTGAAAGTTTTATCTTAGTTCAAACAACTCTAAGAAAACATGTCTCTACCATTACTGCTAAGATGTTGTCTTTCTAACCTGCTTTCTAAGTTTGTATCTTTCAAATTACACTACTTACAATAGAAAATTATGCTAATTCAAAGAAATACAAATAGTATGGACACAAAACCCTGTGTGAGCGCCTAGATCTTCTGTGGACCCTTAATTCAGCTTCCATCCAAAGGAGCCTGCTGTTCACAAACTACAACCCCTCCCAGCAGTAAATTATCCAGAGTGTCTGTTCTCCTCATTCTCCTAACAGATTAGAGCTTCCGTCCCAAAGGAGATTGATTGCAGGTCTCCAAGTGGAGGAGTCGCCTTCTCCCATTCTACCTCACCAGCAAAATCGGAGTTTTTAAAGTAAATTCTCTTATTTCTTTAAGGACACTCTTCTTAGACAATTGAGTTTTAACACTCATGTGACAAAGAAGGTGCTCAAAGACTACTTGTAAACAATGATCCCTTAGCTATAAAGCATCTGTTTCTCCTACCTTCTGCCCATTGTTGTTGTTGCTGTTATGTGCCATCGAGTTGCTTGCGACTCATAGCGACCCTATGTACAACAGCCCTAAACCCTGCTCTATCCTGTGCCAATCCATTGCCTCTGACACACCCATCCCGATTACCCCAGTCACTGAATCAATCCACCTTCTAGAGGGTCGTCCCCTTCTGTGCGTCCCTCCACCCTCCCAAGCATGATGTCCCTCTCTAAAGACCTGTCTCTCCTTACAACATGTCCAAAGTATGTCCGACGAAGCCCCAGAATCCTTGCCTCCAAGGAGCAGCCTGGTTTAACCCTCTCTAGGGTGAATCTGTTTTCTTGGCAGTCCAGGGTACATTCAATACTCTTCTCCAGCACCACAGCTCAAAGGCGTCAATTCTCCTTCTATCCTCCCTAGTCATTGTCCAACTCTCTGATGCATAACAAGTGATTGCAAAAACCATGGCCTGTATCAGGCGCACCTTAGTCTCCAGAGAGACACTGTTGCTCTTGTATCAAATATATACAGGACCTGTACTGAAATCTATTGTATAAAGCAAATAATATAGTTTATTCCTAAAATATCTGTAAAACCTCCCCCACCAAACAATCCAATAAAAAGGGGGAGATGTGGGGTTAAGCTGAAAAGAATGTTAACTAAAGAATGTAATCAGGGCAAAAAGAAATCTCTACCCTGGGGCAAGCAAAAACCTTAATTCTCCCACTGATGCTGCCTTCTGATATCGATGTGGTTATGGAAATAGGGAAGGTCAGCAAACAATAAATAGTAAATACATCTTGAAGTCCAGTTAACATATTTTACTGCTTATATAATGAGAAATTTATCAGAAAAAGGTATGAGGATGTAGAGGTCAGGAGGGCACACATCCATGAATTCCTTTCCCCTTTCCTCCTGACTAAGGAAAATCTTTAGTTCATTCCATCACTTGGTACTTGCATGGTGGTTAGAGAAATGTGACATTATTGATTGTCACTGAGCTGGAACTGATGACAACTGTTAAGTGTTTTATGTATTATTTTTCTTTCCTGCACCATTTATTAACATTTGGATGAGAACATGTTCTGGATCTGCTTTGTTAATATGACAAAGAACATTTCCCATTTCCTCTGCCTCCCTCAATGCTTAACTAATATCTTTTCAGACTTGCCAAAAATTCCTTAGTGCTAGATGCCATCAAGCACAACCCTATGTACAAATCAAAACCTTACCTGATCTTGAGCCATCCTCAAATGCCACTGGTGCATTCACTGTTCAATCTACCTGTTGACCTATGACCCTAACTCTACTTTTCCAAAGGCGTCTTCTAAGCACTGGTCCCTCCTGGAAACACCCAAAGTGTATGAGATGATATTTCATCACCTGAGGAGAACTTTCAACATGAATTGGTTTGTTCTTTTGGTAGCCCATGGTTTCAAGACTCTTGTCCTAAACCACAATTCAAAAGGGTCTATTTTTCTTCACTTTTCTTTATTTATTGTTCAATTTTTACATGTATATTAAAGAGAACAGTTAAAAAAAATACCAAAACTCATTGAGGTGAGATGGATTTATAGCTGGCCTTCCAGCTGGGTTCGAGAGACTATATATAGACTGGTATGGTTGTATAGTATTTTTTGAGCATGTACCATTCCAACTCATAGTTGAGTTTTCAGAGGCAGTAAATTTCACAGGAGATTCAAACCATGTGCCTTTGGGTTGGCAGTATAAATTCTTACCACTAAACCACCAGACCCTCTGGTTTTGAAAGACTATAAATTGAATGAGAGGAGACTGCCCACCCTTCTCCTGTAGACCTACTGGTGGATTTGAATTGCCTGCCTTTAGGTTGCCAGTTCAACTTTTTTTTTTAACATGAAATTTTTTTATTGTGATTTTAACAAAAGTTTACTGAAAAGTTAGATTTTCATTCATTCCTTGTTGCACAGGCAGTTCAACTCTTTATACACTAGGAAGCAACAGAAAATTCCATGGCTTGGGTCAAAGACACCCTCCTTAGTCTTTAAACAGACACCTTTGATCGTTAGCACTTTAGAGCTATTTGAAAGTACATTTGCCCAAGGTGCCTTTTGATTTGATGGTTGCTTTTCATGGGTGTTGATTATGGATCTAAGTTAAATCAAATCCTTGACAGCTTCATTCTTTTTTGCCACTTTTCATGATCCCTATCTATTGGTCCAGTTGTGAGAATTTTTTCCTTAATACAATCTTTAATCTTCAGTAAATGCTTCAAGACTTCTTTCACTTTTCACAAAATTATGTTGGAACTGATTCCAATAGGTGTTTTATGTATTAATTTTCTTTAGTTATCTGTATAATGCAGGCCATTAACTTGTCTTCTTTCAAACCTGACGCCACATTCTCAGACTCAAGCTTTCTGGCTTATCTGCTCAGCATACAAATGGAATGTTTGTGCTGCTATGTACTGATGTTTGTGCTGCTATGTACTGATGCATCAGAACTGACTCATCCTCCAGTGGGTTTTTAAGAGGCAGTAAATCACATAGGACATTGCCCATCTTTCTTCCATGCAGCAGATCTTGGATTTGAACTGCATTTCTTTGGGTTGGTAGGGCAATTCCTTACCACTAAGCCACCAGAACACCTTGAAAAAACTGAATAGGTATGGTAAAGAGATAACAATTCTGACTCACAGCTTTCCTGATTTTAAATCTTACAGTATATCCTTTGTTCAAATGAGTGCTTCTTGATTTATGTATAGGTTCTGTATTAGCACAATTAAGTGTTGTGGAATTTTCATTCTCCTCAGTGTGATTCATAATTTATTACCATCCACAATGTCGACTGCCTTTGCAGAGTCAATAAAACACTTTAAAACATCTTTCTGTTAATCTCTTCCATTAATGATCCAGCTGACAAATGGTATAATTGTTCCTTAGTCCACATTACCAGTGAAATGGTTGAAAACATTTTTGTTAAGAATTTTGCTTTACTAACTCACTGTATTTTAATGGGATCAATTTATCTAATAAATTGAGGTGCCTTCTTAGTGCAGTAGGCAGCATGCCAGTTTCATAGCAAATGAATGGTATCAACACTTTGGCTTTTAACCAGGGTGTATGTTTTTTCATACATTGACAAGTCATCTAGTGTAGTTAATTAAGCTGCAGACGCAGTCTAGTCTGAGTCGGATTCTGGCTCTGCTACTTACTGTGTGGCCTTGAGCAAGTCGCTAAGCTTCTCTAAGTGCCAGTTTACCCATCTACAGAATAGTGATGAGAAAACCTTCCCTAGGAATATTGTGAGAATTAAAGGAATTGATGCATTTAAGTTTTACTGGCTATTCATGTTTCATTTAAAACATTTCTTTCTGTACAATTACTAGCCCACTTTCATTAACTGTTGCTAAGTTCTGTTGAGTTGGAACTGACTCATAGCTGATCCTCCAATAGATTTTCAGAGGCAGTAAATCCTAAGGGTTGAGACTGTCCCTCTTTCTCCTGAGGAGCAACTGGTGGATCTGAACTGTGCCTTTGGGTTGGCAGTGCACCTCCTCACCCCTAAGCTACCAAAGCTCCTTAGTTTTTGTCTATTTCCCTTGCAACATTCAAACCCTTTGATTTGATTACATAACAAAGACAGGTGCTTTATCTCATTTAATCCTCAACATAACGCTCCAAAGCAGTGAGTAATTATAAGTCAAAATAGTAAGAAAACTGAGGCAGAGCATATAAAAACACAACAAAAAACCCTCCCTTCAAACTCATTGTTAGTAAGTTGTGAGTCGGTTCAGTTCACAGTGACTCTTCATCCAGTTTCCAAGGCAGTGTATCATAATGGGAGGACACTGCCCATCTTTCCCCTCGTGGAGCTGTTGGTACCAATTGCTACAGACCATGTCACCAGAACCCCAAGGCAGAAAAGAGGGAACAACAACAACAACAAAAAAAGTGTGCCTAACGATATTTCCCAGTAATAATGAAAAGCTGAAATGTAATACTATAGGCAGTGCCTATAGTTTATGAACGATCTAGATCCCTAATTAAGTTTTAATGTTTAATCTACAGGTATAAGAGCTACATACAGTTCTTATTTAAGCCAACTTTACTTAAAAAGGACGTCTGGCAGGGCAGCATGTAGCATGTTGCACTGCTAACCAAAATGCTTTTTTGGTGATTTTACTCCACTGTGGGAAATAGAGGCTCAGAATTAACATGCTGCTGCATACTTTTAATTGACGATCGTGCTGAGAATTCCCCCCCGATGTATTACCATTATTTGCAGCAACGTGTTAATAGCAATGAGTGAGTTTTAGTGTTTAAAAAAGGCTCTAACCTTTTTCAGTGATTTAAAAGTTGCATGTATAAAGCAAGTAATGAAACTGTGATGAAGAATTTGGTGCTAATACAGTTTGGTTGAGTAATTTCAAAGTGAGGGAAAACGTACGTAATCACCAAGGGCAAGTGTTGTGTGCCGCTGAGTTGGAACTGAGTCATAGCTGACCCTTTGGTGGGCTTTCAGAGACTGAACTGCAAGAGAATACTCATCTTTTTCCCATGAAGCAGCTGGTGGATTTGAATCATCTGCTTTAGTATTGGCAGTTTAACTTCTTATAACCACACCATCAGAGTGGAACTTCTTATAACTATGTCATCAGAGTTCTCTTCAAGTGCAAGTAGTTCTCCCATAACTAACTTATAATCCAACAACTTGCTGTTTTGAGTACAGACCAAAAGAAATACATAATTAAAAAAAATAGTAATATTTAGACTAAAACACCCAAAAGAAATATACCTCACAAAAAACCACAACAATCTCTAAAAACCTACAGTTTAAGAAAAAAAAAGATCTTAGCATATTTTCAATAATCATTCAACTTATTTTGAAAAGATGGACTGCTCTAGCAAAAATACTATAATAGAAGGCAGAGACTGAGTCAAATTTAATAGGAGGAAAATGGATTTATTTACATAACATCTATTGTTGTCCCAAAAAGATGGAAAATACTTAAAAAGGGAACATAGGAACTTTTTCCAAAGATATTATAAATATTCAACATCTTAGTCTCCCCAAAAGCTAGATGTTTCCAAGCTGGATTTAATATTTTGCATGTTGTCCCTTCGCTGCTTTGTAAACAGATTTGCTTCTCCTTTCTGCAATCGACGTCTGACAGCTGCTTTTTGCTGTTTTGTCAACTGACGTTTCACTTTCTGTTTTACCAGTTCCTAAAAAAGAAAATTTTTAAATTAGTATCATTGTTAATAAATCATTCCCATAAGCTATTGCTGTGTGCCAAGTCACACAATAAAAAGATTTATACTATTTCAAATTTGTTAAGATCATGAATTTTAAAGTTTCCAGTCACTAATAGTATTTTGTAATGAATAAACTGCTGAATAAAAAATCTGCTGTCAGGAACCTCTCCAGAGTACAGGAGAGCAATGATGTCAGTCTGGAGACTAAGGGGCACCTGATCCAGGCCACAGTCTTTGCAATTACTAGCTATGCGTCAGAAAGCTGGACAATGACTAAGAATAGTAGAATTGATGCCTTTGAGCTGTGGTGCTGGGTAAGAGCATTGAATATACACGGGCTACCAGAAGAACAAACAGAATTGTCTTGGGGAGGGTGAAACCAGGCTGCTCTTTAGAGGCAAGGATTCTGAAGCTTCGTCTGGGCTTTGTGCATGTTGCAAGGAGGAACCAGTCCTTGGAGAGGGACATCATGCTTGACAGGGTAGAGGGACAGCACAGGAGAGGAAGATCCTTGATGAGATGGCTTGATTCAATGACTGGGAATATGTCAGAGACAATAAAGTTGGAACAGGATCGAGCAGGGTTTAGGGCTGTTGTACTCAGGGGTTGCTATGAGCCACAAGTGACTCGAAAGCATTTAACAACAATGGTATTTTATGTGCTTTATGTGCCAGCAATAAATAAAGCTCCTTATAAAATAGAGGCTAAATTCCAAAAAGAATTATCCATTACTAGCAAAAACAGTATACAGTCACAACTCTTTAAATAACAAATCAGCACAACGCCACCTGGTGTCCATAGTGAGAATGGAAAATGAAACACCACACACTGCCCCATTTCCAAGTAAAAATAGTTTTGTAGTGGAAAATGGATTGTGTAAATAATTACGATTAGTCAAAATATATACTTTATAACTCTAGGTGTATATACAATCTAATGGCAGCAGTTATCCATGAAGAAGGCTTCACAGTTTTGGGAGATCTACAATGCTTTCTTAAAAAAATTTTACTAGTGATTATAAATTTTTTATTAGTCAGTACATCAAATAGATATGTTAAAGGACTAAAAAAGATGTATTTGGTTGTGAGATCATTTTCATTAAACTCTAATTTGCCATTTTTTCATTTCAATGACTGACTGAAACTAGTTCCAAGAATATACAAGAAATTCTGTATCTCCGCCACTTATTTTGTTATTTTTTGACAGTATCTTTTACATATATGTGCCCTGCTTTTTATTTAAAATTCATTTGCCATTAGGTATAAAGGATAAAACATGTAAAATTACAAGGAACAAACACCGTATAACTGTCAAGATACTTTCACTGGGATTTTTCTTTTCACGTATAGCTTTGAGTTACTCTAAAGCTTTAGGTTTTGTTTATTGTGGTTTTTTTCGTTTTTTGTTTTTGGTAGGGATTGTGGTTGTAAATTCTCTCAGCTCCTGCTTGTCTGGGAACTTCACCCTCATTCTTGAAGGATAGTTTCATGGGATATAGTATTCTGAATTGACATTCTTAGTGTTCTTTCCTTCAGCACTTTGCATATATAACTCTATTGCCTTGTGGCCTCTAGTATTTCTGATGACAAACCAGCACTTACTCTTACAGGGGATGTTTTACCTGTGATTATTTGCTTTTCTGTAGGAATCAGATCGATTACATCTGTGGAAAGAACCGCTGGAGAAGCTCAATATCAGCTGTGAAAACTAGGCCAGGAGCTTGATTGTGGAATAGACCACCAACTACTCATATGCAAGTTCAAGCTGAAACTGAGGAAAATTAAACCGAATCCACAGGAGCCAAAATATGACTTTGAGTCTATCCCACCTGAATTTCAGAACCATCTCAAAAACAGGTTTGAGGCCTTGAACACAAATGAG